>NW_024746426.1:0-12823 GCF_018991925.1 Homarus americanus | reverse complement strand
CACTCCCAGGTACATCCCTGACACTCCCAGGTAAACCTCTGACACTCCCAAGTACACATCTGATACTCCCAGGTATACCTCTGACACTCCCAGGTACACCCCTGACACTCCCAGGTACACCTCTGACACTCCAGGTACACTTCTAACACTCCAGGTACTCCACTGACACTCCCTGGTACACCTCAGACACTCCCTGGTAAACCTCCGACACTCCCAGGTACACCTCTCACACTCCCAGGTACACCTCTGACACCCCCAGGTACACCTCTGACACTCCCAGGTACACCTCTGACACTCCCAGGTACAGCTCCAACACTTCCAGGTACACCTCCGACACTCCCAGGTACACCTCCGACACTCCCTGGTACACCTCCGACACTCCCTGGTACACCTCCGACACTCCCAGGTACACCGCTGGCCTCCCAGGTACACCCCTGACACTCCCAGGTACACCCCTGACACTCCCCAGGCACCCCTGACACTCCCAGGCACACCTCTGACACTGCCAGGTACACCTGCTTGACACTCCCAGGTACACCTGTGACCTCCCAGGTACACCTCTGATACTCCAGGGACACCTCCGATATTCCCAGGTGATACACCTCCGATACTCCCAGGTACACGTCTGGCCCCACTTCCAGGTACTCCTCTGGCCTTCCAGGTACACCTCTGACACTCCCAGGTACACCAATGACACTACCAGGTACAACTCTGACACTCAGAGTTACTCCTCTGACGCTCCCAGGTACTCCTCTGACACTCCCAGGTACACCTCTGACACTATCAGGTACAGCTCTGACACTCCCAGGTACGCCTCAGACACTCCCAGGTAATCCTCTGACACTCCCAGGTACACCTCCGACACTTCCAGGTACACCACTGACACTCCCTGGTACACCACTGACACTCCCAGGTACACCTCTCACACTCACAGGTACTCCTCCGACCTTCCCAGGTACACCTCTGACACTCCCTGGTACACCTCCGACACTCCCTGGTACACCTCCGACACTCCCAGGTACACCTCCGTGTAATGATTGTTTGTCAGACCAAAGCTTACAGCCCAGAATTATGTCACATGTAACAGCAAGCACTACAGACCTCGTGGCACCACCACACCCCGGATTGACACACCTCAGGTCGACCCTAGGGACTTGACTTCGTCCGCTAATGACGGGAGTTAGCCGGGTGACCTACAAACCGCACCTAACCAAGACACCTGGGCAGGACGGCACCTGCACACAGCCGCCCAGACCTGACACTAGGGAACCAGAATTCTCACCACCACTCGATCAGCTCCACCCGGCGTCATGACCTGAGTAATTCAAGGACCCGCTAATTAGCCAGCACTCCTGTTGACCCGACAACCCGGTCAAGACACACCCAGTTCAGTAGGAGAGGTCACCCCCCGGCTCGACCAATATATAGGGGCTGGAGCTCCTCTCACGCAGAGAGAGTGTCTGTAACCAGGAAGGGCCAGCTACCAGGTCCCCGAGTCCCGCTCGAGAGAAGACCGCCATTAAGTGTGACGAAGTCTCAACCCGGGTCCATCGACAAAGTGCTGTCAACTCCACGTGTAACAGTAAGTGCTGGCTGTGTAGTCTGTAGAAGTGCAGTGATCCCGAACCTCCCCAACGATCGACTTAGTGAAGTGCCCATTCTAGTTGTGAGGTTAGGTTATACGAGAATACCATAGTCTATCATAATTTGTGTACGAACCCCCCTATTAATCCCCCCTATTGAACTAGTAAAATAAAGCTGTAACACGCATTGGTGTTTTATATACTACACTTGTACTGTGCCTGTGTTAATATACAGTGTTGACATCACACCCTCGAGACACGCTACCATTTCCTCTCGCTATAATACTCTACTACTATAAGCTCCTAACTTACCTCTTCATGTGAGATTTTGTCTCATTACAATGGTGGCAGCGCACTTAACGTAAGAACTCACGCCTATTCCCCTTAGTGTTCAGTACAGTGATTGTTAGAACCTTTTAAAGTAAACTCGTAACTATCTTGACGAAGCAGGCAGTACAAGGGTGGTAACATTTGTAATATAATTCCTGTCCCTCAGTGTGGTACAAGTGGTGACAGTATCCACTCCCCCCTCCCCAGTTCACATATTGTTGGGTAACGGGGAACAATGGTCGAGAACTCAACCAGGGCAAGTGTCAGTAAAACCCCCTCCTCGTCCCACCCACAGACGTCATCTTCAACATTGACAATTTCGACTTCCAAGATCAGTACTTCCCAGCCCTCCTCGCAAGCTAATATGACTTCTGTTAACATTACACCGACAACTTCCGTTCTATTCCCGTTCCCTGAACATTCCACTAGTACCTACTTTCCCCCCTACCCCTTAACCACCCGGCACCCTCTCTCGCCGCTCCCCCCCCCCACGCTCACGTACACCTTAGCACATCCCAACTCCTACAGCATGCCAGACCCCTTCCTGACGTCTGTCTCAGCGAGTAGTGCGGCACAAGTAATCGGTCAGATACCCATGTTTGAGGGCGATGGCCGTGACCCTGCGACATCAGCCGATAGGCTGGAACAGTGGTTAGGACACATTGAAAGTGCGTTCCCGGATACCCTTCAGGAATACGAGGAATGCCGCCTTAGGACGGCACGTATGCGATTGGGCGGTGACGCGAAAGGCGTGCTAGAATTTAAGCCGACAATAAAGAATGCTACCACGTGGGACACGTTCGCGAACGGATTACGGGAAGTTTACAGCCAGGGTGACTCATTACAAGATCACATGACACGTTTAGCTAATATTAAGCTAGAGGAGTGTTCATCACTAAATGTTTACCTATCATGCATAGGGAGTGCTGTGAAGATGGCGAGAGTGAATCACCCACAATTCTTCCCACCTGAGCTAGTACTCTCTTACTTTCTGTCGGGCTTACCCGGCGAGATGCGTACGTACATGGAGGCAAGCGGGATAACTACGATCGAGAACGCAATTAAAGCAGTGCAGAGGTATATACAGCTCAGGAAACCCACCCCCCCCTCCCGTTTTGTGTCGACAATTCACGCCGCACCTCCCACCTTTACACGTAACACCCCTTCTGTCTGGGAGGATGAATTCTTGAGACTGATGGTGGAGAATCTCAGCCGGGACGAAAGGAAGCGACAGGAACAGTCATCGTTCCACGGGGAAGGGCGGGAGCAACCAGGGTTAGATACAGTAGGTATAAACACGTTGGGTAATGCACCACGGGGCGGCCGGCCGTCCGGGGCAGGGACCCGCGGGGCGCGGGCTGGGATTGACCCCCGCCCCCGTGCAGTCACAAGTGCGCGCCCGGGCCCGCCCATGCGGGATAGCTGGTATAGAGCTCCGAAGCCTTTTCGCTGCTCCTCCTGTGGGGCATGGTCCCACGCGGTGCACGGATGTCCCTTTCAATGTGAGGGAAACCAGTGCGACGGGTGTGGCGACCAGGGACATACCCGCAGAGAGTGTCCATACGCCGGAATGCGTTGTTACGCATGTGCCGAGTGGGGACACATTCGCAGGTTATGTCCCTACTACTAAAGACAAGGGCGAGGCGTTGATGGTGACTAGGGAAGACAGGCCAATTTTTAAGTTGAAAATGGGAGGGAAACGGGTTGAAGCTTTCATTGACACAGGCTCTTCGGTGTCCTTGGTGAAACAGAACGTGGCCTCCAAGATGAGCCTAGGGGGAAAGCATAAAGTTCCTGAGTTACGTGGCGTCACGGGGAACCGCCTCTCAACATTGGATTCCAGAGATATAACTGTAGACTTAGGAGATAAGATAGTTGTTCACGCGCTGGTTGTGGTAAGCGGTGATCTTTTCCCAGGGGATGTTCTTATTGGGTCAGATTTCTTGTGTAGGTTTAAGTATGGAATCCAGTTTGATGGGAGCCGGTATACCGTGACACTAGATGGTAGAGATTATGCAGGTACTCCTATTAGGAATAGGTCTGGTCTGCCCGTCCACCTCATTAAGCCTAAACGCCCCCAGCCCCCCGCACCCCAAGCCCCCCAGCTACACCCGACGCGCGCCACTGTCATCCCCCCCCACTCTAGTGTTGTTCTGCCCGTTCGATGGTCAAGGTCGTTCGACAGTTCCACGGAGGATCAGGAGTATGTATTTGTTGAAACCCCTCATAAAATGTCCCCATACATGCAGTCGGGGCTCATTAACACTCAGCAGCCTAGCGTCCCAGTCATAAACCCCACCCCCAGGGAATTTAAACTTACTCCTGGTCATTCAGTGGGAACAGTCTGTGCGGTCGATAAAGTAGAGGATCTGGAGCATTTCGATTCTACGAGGTATAACATTAGGAGTGACACAGAATTCGTAGAGTCACAGCAAATGTTCGCCGCTGCAATAGAATCCCTTGACATAGATCACCTACCCACCCTTATTAGAGAACGTCTACGCTCTATAATAAAGCAGCATGAAGATTTATTTGCAACTTCAGATCAGGACCTCGGCCTGATGTCAGCTTCACACAAAATTAATACAGGCTCCGCTCCCCCCACCAGAGTACGGCAGTGGAGGCTTCCTGAGGCGGCTAAAACTCAAATTAGGGACTTATGTCGCCAAATGGAAGAACGTGGTGTCATCTCCCCTTGTACTAGCCCCTATTGCTCCCCGGTAGTATTAGTCAGAAAAAAGGACGGGTCAACTAGATTCTGTGTAGACTATAGGGAACTTAATAAGGACACCATTGCTGATAGCTATCCCTTGCCCAGAATCGACGAGACACTGGACCAATTGAACGGAGCTTCTATATTCACAGTTCTAGACTGTAAGGATGCGTACTGGAGTATACCTGTCGACCCGGCTGACCGCCCCAAAACTGCTTTCGCGGACGGCAGCCGTCTATTTTGTTTCAACAGGTTACCTTTCGGGTTAAAGGGAGCACCGGCCACGTTCATGAGGGCTGTGAACCACAGTCTCACACCCGTGCTTGGGCGGAACGCTATGGCTTACCTGGACGATGTTATCGTCTATAGTAAAAACATGGATTCGCACATGCGGGATGTAGATGAGGTTCTCTCGGTCATGAAAGCGGCCGGACTGAAAGTGTCCCTTAGGAAATGCGCGTTCGCGCGCCAGGAAGTTAAATTCCTGGGATTCATCGTAGGTCATGGCGGCGTTAGACCCGACCCGGTGAAAGTGAAAGCGATAGCAGAGATGCCACCTCCCACCACAGCCAGGGGTGTGAAACAGTTCCTCGGCACCGCCAATTTTTTCAGACGTCACATCCCTCACTTTTCAGAGGCGGCCCTCCCCCTTACGAAACTTACAAAGAAGTCGGTTCAGTTCCGGTGGTCGGGGGAGGCAGATAAAGCTTTTAACCATCTTAAGGACTTATTGAAGTCGGCAACAATGTTAGCACTGCCGGACTTCACGCAGCCGTTTTACGTGCACACTGACGCTTCCGACGAAGCACTGGGAGCCTGTCTCATGCAAGGTGGTGAAGATAACCCCATCCCTATTGCTTATTTTTCCCAGAAATTGAGCGGAGCTGCCCTCCGCTACTCCACAACTGAGAAAGAAGCCTTGGCTATTGTCAAGGCCGTAACTTCCTTTGATGCTTACCTATTTGGTAGACACTTTTATGTAATCACTGATCACCGCCCTTTAATATATATCTTCCAAGGTAAAACTCCTAATGCACGGGTAGCACGCTGGGCAGTCTTTCTAAATGCGTATAACTTCTCCATTTTGCATAAGCCAGGCAAGAACCACGTAGTACCAGACGCACTGAGCCGTAATGTATTACCTATAAATAATGTCGGGAATCCTAGCAGCATGACTCAGCCCATTTTTGGGGACCTATCACCTAACGAGGTGCGCCAACACCAACTCGAAGACCCACAGTGGGGTCCGGTCATTGAGTTCCTTGAGGGGGTCCGCTCCCCAAGAAGGTCAACAAAGCCTCACTTTGTGATTTCAGTCTTTTAAGCGGAGTCCTGTATCTTGTTACTATGAAACAGGATGATGAGCAACCCACAGAACTCGTCGTCATCCCCGCATCCTTGGAAAACTCGGCCCTAGAAGTAGCTCATTCTTCCCAATTCGCAGCCCACCCGGGTGAATGTCGCACATATGCACGTGCACGCTCTATGTTTTTCATGCCCAATCTAGCGCGGAAGGTTGGGGCATTTGTCAAAGGATGTCTGCCGTGTCAGTTAAGGAAGGGTACCCCAAAGAGACAGGGAGAGCTGCAGGAGTTTCCACCAGCCTCTCAGCCCTTGGAACGGGTATCGATCTATCTAACTGACATGTCAATACGTTCACACCGGGGAAACAGATACGTTGTTTCCATCGTCGATCACTATTCACGTTTTGCAACCTATATACCCATCCCCGATAAACGTGCAGAGACAGTTTGTGAGGCCCTGTTACAATACGTTGGTACTCATGGATGCCCCCGGGTCATTGTAAGTGATCAAGGGACAGAGTTCACCTCGGGCATCTTTCAGAAGGCGTGCGACTTGCTGCGGACTAAGTCAAATCTAACCACTAGTTACCACCCACAGGCTAATGCCATGGTTGAGCGTTCCCACCGCACGTTGAAAGATCACTTGTCGTTTTTGGTTAATAATCAGTACGGCGGTTGGGACGATCAGCTACCTCTTGCACAACTGGCCATGAACACCGCAATTAATACCACCCTGCATAACACTCCTTACTTCCTTCACTTTGGTAGGGATCCAAACCTTCCTGCTGGTGTAATCAAACCCCTATCCTATGGCGAGGACTACCCCTCTGTCTTGCAAAACAGGTTACAAACGGTCTTTACTCGGGTGCAGGAACTAAACAAGAAAGGTCACTTACACAACGCCACCTACTATAACCTCAGGGTCACCCCTTCCAATATTACCGTAGGTACCCTGGTCTTCCTAACTAACGAATCATCCTCCCCCGACACCCCCTCTAAGTTGCAACAGAGATGGAAGGGCCCATATAGAGTAACCGCCCAACCCAGCAAAGTAAACTTCACTATTTCCCCGCTTTGCCAGGGGGGACGTAAGGAAACTGTGCATGTGAATAGATTGAAGCTGGCAACTGTCGACGATGACGTCTTGAACAAATCAGGCCTCACCAACCAGCCCCCTCTAGGGGTAACATTCCCTTCCCAACACCCTATCCCTCCACCAGCAGCTGACCACCCCCCTCAGAACAATCAGGTACCTCACACCCCAAGTAATAATCAGAGAACTCCCCGAGCTACTGCCCCACTTGTACCAGTAATACCTGATCAGATTAGGGCTCATAGATATAACACCAGGTCACAGAACATAGATTAAAGTAACGAGTCTAGGGGCACTTCTAATTGTTGATTATCCACCCCGGGATCTTGTCTTTCTACTAAGCTACAGAGTCAGCACTGCCCTTGCTCTTCACGGGCCTGGGCGAGGTCTCCCTGACTCCACACAAAAGTCGGAGATGACACCACCACAGCTGCAGCCGACCCCCTACCAGATGAGCTGAGACCAACGCATCCTGACTCATAATGGATGCCCGACACGAGCGGGACACGCAGCGGGCAACCCCGCGGCGAATGGGTGACGCCTTCACGTCGACACTGCAAGCCCCAAGCTCCAGAAACGGGCTTGCATAATGCTGGCCCTCGATCTGGCTGAAGACACTGGGCTGTGTCTCGTCACTCGCCTGCTGAACGACGAGACACGCACCGAGGCTACGGTCTCACAGCCCACAATACTGACAGACAACATCTATGGGTACCATCAGCCTGAGCAAGCTACGCCATGCAGGACCAGCGCAGCTCCCAGCTCCAGGCAGGGAATCAGGTCGTCCCCTTGGAACCCAGGAGAAAATCCCGAAAACCCGACCTGCAACTTCAGGAGCAGTAAGCAACAGGCAACAAACAACTAGAGGTCCCAGTGGCGCTGCAGTCGACAGCTCCCTACGTTTCAGGACCTGTCAACTGGTCCCACGCACTTCCACTCCGGGAATGGATCCACCAGGTACCAGACAAGTAATGGCTGACCTTGGCCCACCCGGGATCTGCCTCGCCGGTGTTTACCACACCATCGGGGACGAAACAGAAGTGACCTGACTACAAGTAGAGGAAGAAACAAGCAAACCCTGGGGGGCCCACCCAGGGAGGGATTCACCACTGTGAGGGTGTGGGACAGGACGGTCAGGGGTCTCGCCGACACTCACGTACGGAGGGCGAACTCTTGTCCGTGGACCCTGCCCTACACGCCATCCAAAGCGATGACACCCCTAGCAGCGGACCGGCTTTGATCCCGGCCGGGAAGGGCGGAAACTCAGATGGAACTAGAAAAATCCATCTGGACCACGACGGAAAATGAGACTCTACAGAGGAAACTCAGATGGGACTAGAAAAACCATCTGGAATGCGTCAGGAACTGCCGCTCCACACAGAAGTTCAAGTGGAGGAAGTGAGGCACGCGACACACCGCGGCAGACCCCAGGACGGGACAGGAAACGCCAACCACCACATCTACTGCGTCGTCCACCCTGATGCTGGACACCGATTGGTGGAGGTGGTGACGGACCACCCGCCACCCGGGATCTCGACGAATGCTGACGAGTTTTTGTTTTTGCCATTGTATCTTGTAATAATTTCTGCTGCCTTTTTAGTATGTACAAATATTTCTTTTTGTTCACAAGTTGTATTTTGCCCCAACCTTCCCCCCCCCCCTTTTTTTTAAGCGGCCATGTATCTTATTATTATATATGTTGTATGTGCTGCCCTGCGCAAGAGTTTAACAGTTGAAGCAACAAGTATGTAAATCTATTCCAGGCTTGAAGATACTAACGCTAGGGAACCTAAGCAGAAATATGCCAGGGCAAGCAACACCATTGCATAACCTTTCAAACCTCCGACTATGTACCCTCATCTAACTTCCTAAAGTGACGTTCTCCGACAAGCACCTGCCTAGGCGCTCTCTTTCCCCTTCATATCTACATCCATCTTTCCTTTTCCGTATATCTAGCTAGCCGCTTAAATTTTTAAATATTATCAGACTATGGTAGGATGTGAGGTGTATACTTTGCATCTCAGTAGCTATTTTCGCAGGATGTGCACTCGCTTTGTCACCCACTGTAAACATCCACTGTCTGGCATAGAAGCTTTGATCTTGGCGGGAGGTATAGTGAGCTTCGTCAGATCAAACTAGCGCCAGTAGAAAAACATACACCTATGAGATTGTTGTTTGTAAATGTGAGACTATGTTATCGCCCCAGGGATTATCTCTGCTACCACACGTGATGTTGATGTCTATATGTGACATCAGTCTCTGTGGTGAAGCTTTGGTCTTGGCGGGAGGTGTAATGATTGTTTGTCAGACCAAAGCTTACAGCCCAGAATTATGTCACATGTAACAGCAAGCACTACAGACCTCGTGGCACCACCACACCCCGGATTGACACACCTCAGGTCGACCCTAGGGACTTGACTTCGTCCGCTAATGACGGGAGTTAGCCGGGTGACCTACAAACCACACCTAACCAAGACACCTGGGCAGGACGGCACCTGCACACAGCCGCCCAGACCTGACACTAGGGAACCAGAATTCTCACCACCACTCGATCAGCTCCACCCGGCGTCATGACCTGAGTAATTCAAGGACCCGCTAATTAGCCAGCACTCCTGTTGACCCGACAACCCGGTCAAGACACACCCAGTTCAGTAGGAGAGGTCACCCCCCGGCTCGACCAATATATAGGGGCTGGAGCTCCTCTCACGCAGAGAGAGTGTCTGTAACCAGGAAGGGCCAGCTACCAGGTCCCCGAGTCCCGCTCGAGAGAAGACCGCCATTAAGTGTGACGAAGTCTCAACCCGGGTCCATCGACAAAGTGCTGTCAACTCCACGTGTAACAGTAAGTGCTGGCTGTGTAGTCTGTGGAAGTGCAGTGATCCCGAACCTCCCCAACGATCGACTTAGTGAAGTGCCCATTCTAGTTGTGAGGTTAGGTTATACGAGAATACCATAGTCTATCATAATTTGTGTACGAACCCCCCTATTAATCCCCCCTATTGAACTAGTAAAATAAAGCTGTAACACGCATTGGTGTTTTATATACTACACTTGTACTGTGCCTGTGTTAATATACAGTGTTGACATCACACCCTCGAGACACGCTACCATTTCCTCTCGCTATAATACTCTACTACTATAAGCTCCTAACTTACCTCTTCATGTGAGATTTTGTCACATTACATCCGACACTCCCAGGTACACCTCCGACACTCCCAGGTACACCCCTGACAAACCCAGGTACACCTCTGACACTCCCAGGTACTCCACTGACACTCCCTGGTGCACCTCAGACACTCTCTGGTACACCTCCGACACTCCCTGGTGTACACCTCCGACACTCCCAGGTACACCCCTGACACTCCCAGGTACACCTCAAACACTCCCAGGTACACCTCTGACACTCCCAGGTACATCTCTGATACTCTCAGGTATACCTCTGACACTCCCAGGTACACCGCTGACACTCCCAGGTACACCGATGACACTGCCATGGTACACCTCTGACACTCCATGTATACCTCAGACACTCCAGGTACACCTCTGACACTCCTAGGTACACCTCTGACACTCCCAGGTACACCCCTAACACTCCAGGTACACCTCTTACACTTCCAGGTACATCTTTGATACTCTCAGGTATACCTCTGACACTCCCAGGTACACCGCTGACACTCCCAGGTACACCGCTGACACTGCCATGGTACACCTTCTGACACTCCATGTATACCTCAGACACTCCCATGTATACCTCCGACACTCCCAGGTACACCCTTGACACTCTCAGGTACACCTCTGACACTCCCAGGTACACCTCCAACACCTGCACACCTCCGACACTCCCAGGTACACCTGACACTCCCAGGTACACCTCCGATACTCCCAGGCACACCTCTGACACTCCCAAGTACACCTCTGATACTCCCAGTGTAATTCTGACACTCCCAGGTACACCCCTGACTCTCCCAGGTACACCTCTGACACTCCCAGGTACACCTCTGACACTCCCAGGTACTCCACTGACACCCTGTTACACCTCAGACACTCCATGGTACACCCGACACTCCCTGGCACACCTGACACCCCAGTACACACCTGAACTCCCCAGGTACACCCTGACACTCCCAGGCACACTCTCCTCACCCCCAGGTTGACACCCCAGGTACACCCTCTGACACTCCCAGGTACACCTCCGTCACTCCCAGGTACACCTCTGACACTGCCAGGTACACCTGTGACACTGCCAGGTACACCTGTGACACTCCCAGGTACACCTGTGACACTCCCAGGTACACCTCCGACACTTCCAGGTACACCTCTAATACTCCCAGGAAAACACTTCCGATATTCCCAGGTACACCTCCGATACTCCCAGGTTCACCTTTGACACTCCCAGGTACTCCACTGACACTCCCAGGTACACCTCTGACACTCACAGGTACACCTCTGACACTCCCAGGTACACTGAAACATGGATCAACCTAGACACACGTGAATTACCAGTCGAATACCAAATTGCGGGTTACAAACTGTTCCATACCGATAGGCAGACCAGGAAAGGAGGCGGAGTAGCAATCTATGTTAGGGATAATCTGAAGTGTGAAATAAATAAGGAAATAAAAACTGAGACGAATACAGAAACAATTTGGATAGAATTAAGCGACGGTCGGGAAAAATTAATCACAGGAGTAATATATAGACCCCCCAATCTTGATAGAGTCAATGAGCGACTCATCTGGGATGAAATGCGCAGGGCTTCCATACACAACAAAGTCTGTATAGTAGGCGACTTTAACCTTGGCCAAATAGATTGGACTAACCTTACGGGTAACTCAGAATCAGAGGATTTTCTCGAGACGATCCAGGACTGTTTCCTAAGTCAACATATAACCGAACCCACACGGGGTAATAATATACTGGATTTAGTTCTGACGAACAGAGAAAACCTCATTAGCAATGTCGAGGTAGGGAACGAACTTGCAAACAGCGATCACAGAGAAATTCGATTCCAGTTAGATTTTCAGGGCAGACGTAAGGAAAATTCCACTAAAGTACCAGATTTCAGAAGGGCAAATCCTTGACAGTTTAAAGAGGCAGCTGAGAGAGGGGGTGTCGCTCTTGGCCGTGAACCTGACAGATGACACCGACCTGATAACGAGATCTGAGATTGCCGAAAGTTCCACGCGATACTTAAATAGTGAGTTACTAACGCACAAAGGCAAAGAAAACATACCACAAAACTCAGATCGACAAAAATGACCTTAAATGGATAAATAATTATTTAAAGAACATCATTGGCCAAAGGAAGGCTAGGTAGAAGGATAAATGGCGAAATTCACCACCTCCGACTATTGTTAGGCATACACACATTATAGAGAGTTAAAAAAAAAAAACCAAATGAGATAAGGAAAGCAAAGAGGAATAATGAGGTAAGGATAGCAAGGGAGGCGAAGACAAACCCCAAAGGATTCTACCAAATGTATCAAACTAAAACACGAGAAAGGATTGGACCAATACGGTCAGACTCCGGCGAGCTCACTGATAACGACGGAGAAATGAGCAATAATTTGAATAAATATTTTTCAACAGTTTTCACCACCGAAAATCTAAACATGATACCCGAGGCACCGACTCTATTCAGAGATAGTGAAGAAACCAAATTAAGTGAGATAGTAGTGACTAGTAATGATGTTAGTAAGCAAATAGACAAACTAAAGCCTAATAAGTCACCTGGTCCCGATGAGATATTTGCCAGAGTATTAAAGGAATGTAAGGAAGAGCTTAGTATGCCCTTAGCAAA
>NW_024746425.1:0-6283 GCF_018991925.1 Homarus americanus | reverse complement strand
ACATTCAAGTTCCAGCAGTAACAGATCAAGAACTGATCTCAAAGAAAGACTACTAAGTTTCCACATCAAAGAGTTTATGCACTCAACGCTGGTTCCTGACCGCGCCCAAAACGGTATTTCATGCCACAAAGGGGAACCACTGCAGACAAGAAAACTCCCAAGATAAACCCAAGTCAGCCTTCACCGTGACTACGACTAGGGCACAAGTGTTCTGGTAGATCTGATAGAATGACGTCATGCAACCTACTGCTTCAGGGAGCCAGCAGCCAACCCACTTTGAACACCATTCCTCAGATTACGAGGTCACATAGCCTCCTAGACAGAACTCAAATCTCCCCAAGAAACACACACAACACCAGTGGCCACTCTAACCCGAAAGGCCCACACAGACCATATTCACCACTCCATCTGGGGAAGGTCATCACACGATATCCAACCCCACTCCAGATAGCTTAGAAAGCATCCTTCCCAGCAAGTGCGACCCCAGTCTGGGGGCGCGACCCGAGGTCGGACCACGCCCAAGAGGGGCCGGTGGTGGGTGCCCACTGATCGGGGTCCGGCCACACTCCTGCAACCCAGCAGTATCCTCCAATCTGCAGGTGGGACCACCTCCAATCCTGACCTGGTCTGGCTGCTCCTGGAGTCCCCAGCCGAATTCACCAACGGGCCGCTTATAGGGTTCGCGGTCGGACTACGGTCCACACCTATAAATAACAACAAATAAATAACCCATTCCTTGCGATAGAAGCCAACCTCCAGAAGGAGGACCTCGCAAAAGTTAATAACTGCCATAGCCAATGGCATTCAACACGGCCTGTGGACCCAAAACATCATTGTTGATCCCAGGATTTGCCTCACACCCAAGGTCAGGACCAAAATGGAGACTTTCCAATGATTGCTCCACCCATGAAACAATCAGGCAACCAAAGGCCCTACAACACGCTGCAACACAACACAACAAGTCCGGTCACAACTCACACGACTCGAAAAATCGCCAAGCGCAAGCGCCAAACATGAAGCCAACTGAAGAGACAACGTCCATCATTCATCCGTGATCCCGGCACATTACAGGAATTTGTTAAAACCAACGTCGTTCCACACTGGATTCAGTCATAGACCGGAGGAAACGACGCAGACGGCAGCCAAGGCAGCTACACGTTCCAGTAGCGCGGCTACCATCCAAGTCTGCGGCGCAAACAGATCAAGAATCACCGAAGAATCAAATTTCCAGTATCACCAAAAGAGCTTCCTTCATGCACCACTCAACGTTGGTTCCTAATAAGTCCTCTTCCTTGGGGACAAACAAAAAGCACAACAAAACCTACCAGACATCTATAACTCGGCCCTTCTCAGGGCCAAAGAACTGTTCTGAAGATAATTTTCTTGACAATCGAAATGGTTGGTGGTAGGAGAGCGTTAATTTCGGTTACCCAAATCGCCTAACGGTAAGTTGGTAACATTCGTGCAGGCACGATTGTATAGTAGGTCATCAATTCGGGAGGTGGGTGCAACAAACAAGAGCTAGTAACAAATAAAGATATAAACAATAAATAAATAAATAAATAAATAACTAAGATAAAATAAAATAAAATAAAATAAATTGTTTACATGAAATAGGCGTGCTGCAAACAAGAAATGAAGCCCAAACACACTCCAGGTATGTCACTTTGCAGTGGGTGTGAAACTACTCCACGCAGAATTTATTTATTTATTTATTTATTATGTTTCGATTTAGTCCTGTTTCTACGCCAATAGAGAATGCAGATTATTATAATTTTTTTATTATTTCCCTCTCAATACATCACTGTCGGTAACTGTCTCTTTAACATGTAACTGTGGCTCCGATGGAGCCGATTAAGTTGTAGTAGTGGGATGGCGTGTTTGTTGTGCACAAGTAACCTCTTACTTGGAAGAGGTGTACTTGGTGACAGCCTTGGTGCCCTCAGACACGGCATGCTTGGCCAGTTCACCGGGCAGCAAGAGTCGGACAGCTGTCTGGATTTCCCGACTTGTAATGGTGGAGCGTTTGTTGTAGTGCGCCAGGCGGGAAGCCTCGGCAGCGATGCGCTCGAAGATGTCGTTCACGAAAGAGTTCATGATGGACATAGCTTTGGAGGAGACTCCTGTGTCGGGGTGCACTTGCTTCAGTACCTTGTAGATGTAGATGCTGTAGCTTTCCTTCCTCCTGCGCTTCTTCTTCTTGTCACCCTTGGCAATGGCCTTCTGGGCCTTTCCAGCCTTCTTGGCAGCCTTTCCGGAAGTTTTGGGAGGCATGGCGGCACAGTTACTCGTGGCGCGGAGCGAGAGAATTGAAAACTGGCCCGACTAACTTTTCCTTATATACCGAGCGGGCCGCTCAGGATCAGACTGGCTGCAGCTACGGCTCTCTTACATTGGTTGGGTCCGCGAGACGGCCACCTGGCCTGATCCTGAGCTTGGTATAAAAGACCAAGGTGGCGGGCGGAAATTTAACTCCTATCACGAAAAGCAGCAGCAGCAACATGTCAGGACGCGGCAAGGGAGGCAAGGTGAAGGGCAAGTCAAAGTCCCGTTCTAGCAGGGCCGGACTCCAGTTCCCCGTGGGTAGGATCCACCGTCTCTTGCGTAAAGGCAACTATGCTGAGCGTGTTGGTGCAGGTGCCCCTGTGTACCTTGCAGCCGTCATGGAGTACCTGGCAGCAGAAGTGCTCGAGCTGGCCGGTAACGCCGCCCGCGACAACAAGAAGACCCGCATTATCCCGCGTCATCTTCAGCTTGCCATTCGCAATGACGAGGAGCTGAACAAGCTCCTGTCTGGAGTCACCATTGCCCAAGGGGGTGTCCTTCCTAACATCCAAGCTGTGCTCCTCCCCAAGAAGACAGAGAAGAAATAAGAACCCAAGGTTCGTTCACACAAGACAACCTAACCAAACAGGCTCCTTTCCGAGCCACAGGATATCACTTAAAGAGAGAAATATACGACATCAACGTTTTGCAGGATAACACTCTATTTTACGTGTAATTAGCATAGTATTGTGGAAATAGAGTGAAAATGTTTTTGAATGGTGTAGATGTGAAGGGTACTGCGGGGGCCTGGGGTGGGGGACTTAAACGGGACTTAGAAGGGCGCAGAAGCAGCTTTAGCAGCAGCAGCAAGGGAGGCGACCTTATTTTCAGTCAGGTTCATACACAAAGAAATACATCAGATTCATTGACAGTACAGTACACATTTACCAGTGTGGGCTAGCCAATTTGGGATAAAGAGCAAGAATGTAATGTCCTCAATGAAGTAATGACATAGTTCAAGATACAATAAGTGAGGTGGCCTGAAGTCTTTGACAGTGTCCCATTCAATAATATAGTAGTGCTTTAAAGGTGTATCACCAAGTTTACATGCTGAGTGTTCCGGTATGGGTACAGCGTTACTAACTAGCCAGATGTGTCTGTATCCTAACCTAATTCTGGCCACGACTACATCACACAGGCAGGCAGGAGCAAGTTGTTTGGACACTCTTCCTAGCCCCCTTGGTCCCTGTTCACCTACCTACTGTAGCAGTAAGTAGGTACCTGTTGTAAATCGAAAGGTTGCCAATTCGTATTCAGGGAAAGTTGTTGGAGCTTCTAAACTTGAACTGACACAATCCGAGGAGTGGTGACCCGAGGATCACAGACACTATCTCTCCCACTACAAATCCCTTCCTAACCTCCTGCTCCTTCCTATGTCCTCCCAAAATTGAACCATGCTATCGCAAAGGTAATAATACAGGTAGAGACAACAACATATTTTCCTATTGTCTTATTATATATTAATAACAGAAACGCTGCCGCCATCCCGGAGGCTTTACATTGTCTCACTGTTCATTCCCTCCACAATTCTTCCTCTTACTTCTTCTTCTTCTTCTTCTTCTTCTTCTTCTTCTTCTTCTTCTTCTTCTTCTTCTTCTTCTTCTTCTTCTTCTTCTTCTTCTACTTTATTAACGGTGTATGTAAGTTTCACCATGTTTTGCACTACAGCGGTAGAGCAAAGTATAATTTGTTAGCAATAAACCAAAAGCATATTTTATGGCCTAATCATCACTACATAGAACACCACCCATAAAGCATGATACTAGTAGACCACAAAAACTGCTATAAACCCCCAAAGCATATTTTATTGCCTAATCATCACTACATAGAACACCACTCATAAAGCATGATACTATTAGACCACAAACTGCTATAAACCCCAATAATATACTATACTAGTGACTCTAATTGTGTTACCCAATATTATACGAAATAATACTATAAAACATAATAATAAACACACTAATAGTGTATATTAGTTGAATGCACAATCTGATGAGAAGTCAAAAAAAAAAAAACAACATAGCAATAACCTAGAAAGAGTGTAGAGTATTTTTGTGCAAACTATTATACTAGTAGATGGTCTAAGATAACTGTATGTGAAGGAAAAGGTGTGCTCTCCACTCAAACTTTCTTTTTATGAAATCTCCTACTCCCCAGCTGAGCGGTACGCCCAATGGGAAACAAAACGTGGCACATAACACGCCGCCCGCCAGCTCTGGCTCGGTGAATAGGAATCAGTAATCGGGCGGAGTATAAACAACACCGCCGCCAATGTGCTCCTCCCATCTCTGAGGAAATCTGGCGGGCAACTTAGCATTATATTAGCATGTAATAATAATAACAATAATAATAATAATAATACTACTACTACTACTACTACTACTAATAATAATAATAATAATAATATTAATAATAATAATATTAATAATAATAACATGCAATTTCATTTTATAACACATACTAACAAAATAGTGTATAGCCTACTATACTTAACTATAATAGGTTAGGTTGCGTAGGAGGATCTAAAAAGTACAGTAGTATACACACACACACACACACACACACACACACACACACACACACACACACACACACACACACACACACACACACACACATACATATAGACAACAAACTAAATTAGAAACCACACGTCAGTGAAGTTATCAAATCCTCCAGTTTCTGTCTCCACCTCCTACGCCGACTCAAGTCCCTCGGTGTTCCTGCACACGAGCTCCTCAGTGTTTACACAACATTCATACTTCCCAAGCTCACCTATGCCTCCTCCACCTGGTCTTCCTCCCTAAATGCCACACAACGTAAACACCTAGAAAAAGTGCAAAAGAGGCCATGCAAGATTATTCTCTACCCTTCCTACTCCACATATCAAGAAGCGCTCAACACACTGACCCTTTAGACTCTCACTGACCATCACCACGACCTCATCTGCAAATTTGGTAAGAAGCTTCTACACCATCCCCGACACCGGCTCCTACTACCACCTGAGATCCCTAGTCCGAGAATTGCTCTTCGACACCACAACCGCATCCAGCCCAGCCCATACGTGCACGAACTGATCGCTATAAGAACAGCCCAGTCCCAACCATTGTAAAAATTATCGATAACTTGTAATAAATCAGTGTACTCACTCCCAGTAAACACTACTCCTTGCACTGTCACTATGTTGAAATGAACTGTAGTTGGAGCTTTTCCCCAGCTAGTTATTATATGTTTTATTTGTGTCACTCATGTTACTTGTATATTATTTGTAATTCGTAACCCATTCCCCAAATATGTAACTGTATATTTTCAGTCTTCTGGCTGCCAAGCTCTTTCAATAAACCGTTAATTATTATTATTATTATTATTATTATTTATATGTTGGCCCATACCAACTCACTCCCCTGAACCCTCCTCCCCAGCCGACTATCAACAAGTTCTTGCCATAAGGTACTATCTCATTTGGCAAAGGAATGGAACCAGTGATGAATAGTAGTGAACAGTGCTTAACTCAGTGAAAAACAACTCGGCAGTTGAGTCTTACCCAAGCTAGCTAACCACCTTCACACAGTGAGGTCCCAGGTACCCAGTTATACTTCCCCTGAGACTCCACGATAGAGAGGCCTGGGACCACACCTCACCCACTTGAATGAGTGAGTCATGTCGACCACGTGGTGTCCCCAAGATGCTACGACACCACGTAGTGAATGTTTTGCTACAGCATCATCATGTGAAGTTCCTCATAACACCATCTGTGAGGTAACTGCTACATCATCAGGCCCCTCATAACGCCATCTGTGAGGGAGTTACTACACTACGTGTCTGGTGTTTAACATCTCACCTTACATGATCTACGCGTGCAAACATTAATCTGTATGTTCACTGTGTGCTCCTTCACCTTTCTCTAATGAGGGCTTTTGTTAAACCACCAATGTATGATGTACTAAGTCATTTG
>NW_024746424.1:0-8918 GCF_018991925.1 Homarus americanus | reverse complement strand
GTAGTTACGTATTGCTTAACGTTCATTACCACTACTGTCGTCCAACCTCACTGTGTTTACTCTCCTCACTGGTTGTTGTATGTATGTGCTAATGTTACAATGAAATAAGCTGGGGAGAGGGCGAATCTTCGGGTGATCCGTTCCTTACTGTAAGCGCTACTTTATAGCTCCTAGGTCTGATCTATGGTGTAATATGGAACTATTTGTTTCTATTTATATATTTTTTTAATTAGGTTGGCTGTATATAATGTAACAAAGCAGTACTGAGGATTCAATATACAGTATGACTGGTGTTTCAGGCAGGGTGGTCTAGGATCTGTGCCTTTGACCAAGAGTGACTTGTGGTGGTGACATGATTGCCACATATTTCCTTTTGAACCATCATGGGTAACTCATTTAGATACCCAAACTTGTTTTAATCTAGTATCAGGTCTCCTGGATGTGAGCTAAGAAAATGACTTTTGAAATTTAGCTGAACTTCATAACTGTATATTCCATCCAACTCAAAATGACACAGCGCCCCGATTCTGAGATTTCGTCTGTAATTTGTCGTTGCATTGCTGTCATATCATCCATTTTACCCCTCACTATATATGACTTACGCGACGCAACTGCATTATCAATTATATTACCCGCATATTTATTCCACCAGATGATATAGTATTCTAGCACACAGCAAACACATGAAAAAAAATTTCCTATACAAAGGTATGATTGGTTACGTGATAATTTCAACCATACATCTTTGTGACACCGGGCTGATAAATAAAGGCAATAATATTAGAGTTAATTATCTTCAATAACAGAAGCTGATTTTTCAGGCCTTCTACTGTACTTTGTCGTGCTCTCGTATATGGACATGAAGGCAACAATGAAGGGTATTCTTTTTCAAATAAACTAACATTATTCTCTATGTGGGCGTCATTGTCAAGTGACCAGGTACTATCCATTAAATAACGACCCTTTATAATTAAAGGTTATTTAACTGCAACGGTTATTATCCAAACGTGAAAACCTGTCCTCAGATACATCTTTACCAAGAACAGTGGCTATTCCACCTACCTGTCATCAGGTAACTCGGTACTTCCATTATAAAAAATATTCCACACTAGAGCAGAGCCTTTCAACAAAACACAATGAAAAGCAAAAGAGTCACACAAAATCATTATATATGAGGGTACTGGAGATCACTAGAATCCTTAAGAGAAACTGACTTTAAGAATAAAGGCGTGAAACAGTCTTTTTGTGTGCTTTTTTATTATGAATTAACCCAAACTTCTTTCTTTCTTCTTTTTTACTTTGTCATCGTGCATAATGTGTCTTGTTTTCATTCAGTAAATAAAGGTGATGACTTTTCTTGTGATGACTTTATCCTATCCTCTGACTTCACTAAAGGCTTCATTAATGCTCATCGGATGCCCTGACCACTGCTTTGTTTAAGGTGGCAGCATTATCACACTACCTTCTACCCTTGTCCCTAGAGAGAGAGAGAGAGAGAGATTAGTTTAACAAATTTATTGACAAAGCTTGGAGTACAGTTTGTCTATTCTGATTAATTCAGTCAGGTCTTGACACTGAGGGTGGTATCACTTCTCACTGCCACGCAGGACAGAGGTTCATACACAAAGAAATACATCATATTCATTAACAGTATATATAGGTCAGAATCATATGGGTTATGTCACTGTTCACTGCCATGCAAGACAAAGGTTCATATACATTGGAAGTCAGAGAGAGAGAGAGAGAGAGAGAGAGAGAGAGAGAGAGAGAGGAGAAACACAGAGAAAGAGAGGGAGCAAGAGCTGGTATCAAGAATGGGGGCCACCCTGGCCCCCCATTCTGGTGTTGACAGGTTGTTGTCCCCAAGGCGCTCATTATCGACAGTGGTCCTCCACCCTCTCCTTCTTCGTCTCCTCTCTCCTTCCGTCTCCTCCGCTGTCCTCCTCCTCCGTCCTCCTCCCTCACCTCCGCCCCTCCCTCCTCCGTCCTCCTCCTCCTCCGTCCTCCTCCTCCGTCCCTCCTCGTCCTCCAAACCACTCCCCACCTCTCACCCACTTTCACCCGCCAATCACGCTTGAAACCTCCCCCACTATCCCCTCACCCCTCCATCTCTCACACCCTATTCTCCTTGTTACCCACCCACCTATCACCTTCCCATTACCTCCCCACCTCTCGCCCTCCCCAACTCACCTTTCATCCCCCACCTTTACCTTCCCACCTCATCCCCACCCTACCTTCCCCATCTCATCCCCACCTCACCCCCTCCACCTCATGCTCACCCTCACCTTCCCCACCTCTCACCTTCCTCACCAACTCACCTTCCTCACCTCTCACTGGCGGCCCCTCACCATTACCAGAGTAACGAGAGGAGAGGAGAGGGTGACGAGAGCCTGAGGAGAGTGACAGGAACCCCCGGGGAGCGATAGTGAAGGATACTACAAGGTGGTGGTGGTGGTACATCACAACGACAAATATTTGTAGCTGGCACAGAACAATACCAAAACATATCTCGCTCTTAGCTTCAGGTCTGAAAGCTAACGAAAAAAAAAAACATCAGACGATTCAGGCAGAGCAAACCATGCCTTCAAGGCAGACGTATTTCCAGGTCCTTGTTTAAAGGAGACCGTGTCACACCCAGTTATGGCCTGAACATTTTTGGAGTGCCTTTGTTTTGTGACTTAAGTCTGTTGGCAATCGTATGGATAGCAATGTTCAAGAAGTACTTCCCTGTGCCAAAGCCAGCCGAAAGCTCATCAAGATCCAGTCTGTGAAAGAAAGCTACTCAAAATATCGGTTTCAACTGTTTTAGTAGACACTTTCTGCCACCATTTGCATAGTGTTTCACGTGAAGAATAACCCTGGTGTCAGCCTTTTCATAATTTGTGGGTTAAAGAAGGTCAGTATGTCCAAGTTCACCATTTGACAGCACATATTCGCCTTTAGTTGTCGTACAAAATCTTGTGTTGCCGTTGACATTTGATTACCCAGAAGAGATGGAGAAGGGGGTCTCATTCTTTGTACCTAGAAATCCAAATTCTGTTGTAAATATCATCATGATACTACAATTAAGAGCTGAAATATGATAAATTTATGCAATGGTGCCCATCTTAGACGCCATCTTGAAGATATCCTAAACTGTAAAAAGAGAGAGAAGGGTTTTAATTTTATTTGATTTAGTTCACCCAAAACGTATATTTTAGTGCAGTAATCATTTGGTTATGACAATTAGAAGCAGAGACATGGCAAAATATTGTTATCACAGCCATCTTGAACGCCAGCTTGATTATCTCCCAAAGAATAAGTGCTAGAGATCGGGTTTAGATCTAATATCATATCCCATGTTCTAAAGTGAGTTTACACCAAATTTGGTGATTTTGTCACAAAACGCACAATTTTTAATACTAGCTGCTGGACTATCAAGGGGACACTGCGCAGCACTGGGTTATTCTTCCAAACGTGGCGTATGTGAAGGTGAGGTGCTGAGGGTATAACGTATAAGGAAGGTTTGCTGGGGAGAGGGTAGAGTGCTTGAAGTATTATATCCGTGTCTAAAACAATATTAACACTAAACGGGTGTGGTGGACCAGACACTACAGTGGGGTTAATGTGCAGTGATGGGAGTAGACTGAACATGCTAGTGGTGGTGAGTGTGTGGTGAGGTGAAGGTGATGATGTGTGGTTAGATGAAGGTGATGATGTGTGGTTAGGTGGTGAATGTGGAGATATGTGGTCAGGTGATGGTGGTGATGTGTGGTGAGGTGGTGAAGGTGGTGATGCGTGGTCAAGTGGTGAAGGTGTTGATGTGTGGTCAGGTGATGAAGGTGTTGATGTGTGGTCAGGTGGTGAAGGTGGTGATGTGTGGTCAGGTGATGGTGGTGATGTGTGGTCAGGTGGTGAAGGTGCTGATGTGTTGTCAGGTGGTGAAGGTGGTGATGTGTGGTCAGGTGATGGTTGTGATATATGATCAGTTGGTGGTGGTGGTGTTGTGTGGTAAGGATAGTGGTGGTGATGGTGGTGTTGTGGGAAGGTTAGTGGTGGTGATGGTGGTGATGTGGTCAGGTGGTGCTGGCGATATGTGATCAGTTGGTGGTGGTGGTTATGTGTGTGGTAAGGTGGTGGTGAAGGTGGTGTTGTGTGAGGTTAATGGTGGTGATGTGGTCAGGTGGTGAAGGTGGTGATGTGTGGTGCAGATGGTGGTGATGTGTGGTCAAGTGGTGAAGGTGTTGATGTGTGGTCAGGTGGTGAAGGTGGTGATGTGTGGTCAGGTGGATGGTGGTGATGTGTGGTCAAGTGGTGAAGGTGTTGCTGTGTGTGTCAGGTGATGAAGGTGGTGATGTGTGGTCAGGTGGTGTTGGCGAGATATGTGATCAGTTGGTGATGGTGGTTATGTGCGTAAGGTGGTGGTGAAGGTGGTGTTGTGTGGTAGGTTAATGGTGGTGATGTGTGGTCAGGTGGTGAAGGTGGGTGTTGAGTAGTGCCGGAGGGAAGGTCGCACTAAAATGTGATGACCTATATCAGAGCCTGTTTTTCCCAGCATGAGACTGTTCAAGACATTTCACCAGACATATAAATCATAATGTCCAGACATGCAGACTGTTCACATGTACTTGTCTGAATGTGCACCAAACTGGGGAATCCATTATCTGGGGCACTCTTAGTGTATCTTAGATCGTCTGGGTGAGGGTGTACTATGATCGTGCTGTGGGTGATCGTGCTGTGGGTGAGGGGTGTACTATAGATCGTGCTGTGGAGGAGGGTGTACTATAGATCGTGCTGTGGGTGAGGGTGTAACAGGACTGTGCTGTGGGTGAGGCGTACTATAGATCGTGCTGTGGGTGAGGGGTACTACAGATCGTGCCAGGTGAGGGTGTACTATAGATCGTGCTGTGGAGGAGGATGTACCATAGACGTGCTGTGGTGAGAGGGTGTACCAGATCGTGCTGTGGGTGAGGGTGTACTATAGATCGTGCTGTAAGAGGGTGCATGAGGATCGTGCTGTGGGTGAGGGGTGTACTAGATCGTGCTGGGTGAGGGGTGTACATAGATCGTGCTGTGGGAGGAGGGTGCACTATGTAGATCGTGCCAGTGAGGGGTGCACTATAGACTGGTCTCTATGGTGAGGGGTGTATCACCATAGATCGTGCTGGTGGGTGAGGGTGTACTATAGATCGTGCTGTGGGGTGAGGGGTGCACCAGGATCGTGCTGTGGTGAGGTACCACAGATCGCTGTGGGTGAGGGTGTGCAGATCGTGCTGTGGGTGAGGGGTGTACCATAGATCGTGCTGTGGGTGAGGTTGTACTATAGATCACTGTGCTATGGGTGAGAGGTGTACCATAGATCGTGCTGTGGGTGAGGGTACCACAGATCGTGCTGTGGGTGAGGGGTGTACCACAGATCGCCAGGTGAGGGGTGTACTAGATCGTGCTGGTGGGGGAGGGGGTGTACCACAGATCGTGCTGTGGGTGAGGTGTACTATAGGATCGTGCTGTGGGTGAGGGTGTACCATAGATCGTGCTGGGTGAGGGGTGTACTATAGATCGTGCCAGAGAGGGTGTACTATAGATCGTGTTGTGGTGAGGGGTGTACCATAGATCGTGCTGTGAGGTGAGGGGTGTACTATAGATCGTGCTGTGGGTGAGGTGCATGCAGATCGTGCTGTGAGTGAGGGTGTACTATAGATCGTGTTGTGGGTGAGGGTGTACCATAGATCGTGCTGTGTGGGTAAGAGGGTGTACCACAGATCGTGCTGCTGTGGGTGAGGGTGTACTATAGATCGTGCTGTGGGTGAGGGTGTACCATAGATCGTGCTGTGGATGAGGTACTAGATCGTGCTGTGGTGAGGGGTGTACTACAGATCGTGCTGTGGGGGAGGGTGTACTACAGATCGTGCTGTGGGGAGGGTGTACTATGCAGATCGTGCTGTGGGTGAGAGGGGTGTACCTATGGGATCGTGCTGTGGGGTGAGGGGTGTACTATAGATCGTGCTGTGGGGGAGGGTACAGATCGTGCCAGGGGTGAGGGGTGTACTACAGATCGTGCCAGGGGGAGGGTGCACTATAGATCGTGCTGTGGGGAGGGTGTACTATAGATCGTGCTGTAGGGTGAGGGTGCACTACAGATCGTGCTGTGGGTGAGGGTGTACTATAGGATCGTGCTGTGGGTGAGGTGTACTATAGATCGTGCTGTGGGGTGGAGGGGTGTACCATAGATCGTGCTGTGGGTGAGGGGTGTACCATAGATCGTGCTGTGGGTGAGGGTGTACCATAGATCGTGCTGTGGGCGTGAGGGTGCAATTACAGATCGTGCTGTGGGAGGAGTGATGTACCATAGATCGTGCCGTGGGTGAGGGGTGTACTATAGATCGTGCTGTGGGTGAGGGGGTACTATAGATCGTGCTGTGGGTGAGGGTGCAACATAGATCGTGCAGTGAGGGCAGTGCACTAGATCGTGCTGTGGGGAGGGGTGTACCACCAGGATCGTGCTGTGGGTGAGGGTGTACTATGGTGGATCGTGCTGTGGGGTGAGGGTGTACTATAGATCGTGCTGTGGGTGAGGGGTACTATAGATCGTGCTGTGGAGGATGGACACGGCAGGATCGCATGGGGAGGGTGTACTATAGATCGTGCTGTGGGTGAGGGTGTACTATAGATCGTGCTGTGGGTGAGGGTGTACTATAGATCGTGCTGTGGGTGAGGGTGTACCATAGATCGTGCTGTGGAGGAGGATGTACTTATAGATCGTGCTGTGGGGGAGGGGTGTACTATAGATCGTGCTGTGGGTGAGGATGTACTATAGATCGTGCTGTGGGGGAGGATACTATAGATCGTGCTGTGGGGGGAGGGGGTGTGCTCATAGATCAGCAGGTGTACTATAGATCGTGCTGTGGAGAGGATGTACTATAGAACGTTGTGGCTGAGGTGTACTATAGATCGTGCTGTGGGTGAGGATGTACCATAGATCGTGCTGTGGGGGAGAGGATGCACATAGATCGTGCTGCTGTGGGGGAGGGGGTAATTATAGATCGTGCTGTGGGGAGGGGTGTGTACTATAGATCGTACTGTGGGTGAGGGTGTACTATAGATCGTGCTGTGGGAGGAGGGCACCATAGATCGTGCTGTGGGGAGGGTGTACTATAGATCGTACTGTGGGTGAGGGGGTGTACTATAGATCGCCAGGAGGAGGGTGTACTATAGATCGTGCTGTGGAGGAGGATGTAATCACAGATCGCCAGGGGGAGGGGTGTACTATAGATCGTGCTGTGGGTGAGGTTGTACCATAGACTGCTGTGGGTGAGGGGTACTATAGGATCGTGCTGTGGGTGAGGGTGTACCATAGATCGTGCTGAGTGGTGAGGGTGTACCATAGATCGTGCCAGGTGAGGGGTGTACTGTAGATCGTGCTATGGGGGAGGGTGTACTATAGATCGTGCCAGGGGTGAGGGTGTACTACAGATCGTGCTGTGGTGAGGGTGCACTATAGATCGTGCTGTGGGGTGAGGGGTGTACTATAGATCGTGCTGTGGGTGAGGGTGCTATAGATCGTGCTGGGGTGAGGGGTGCACTATGGATCGTGCTGTGTGAGGGTGTACTACAGATCGTGCTGTGGGTGAGGGGTGTACTATAGACTCTGCCGTGTGTGAGTGGTGTACTATAGATCGTGTGTGGGTGAGGGGGTACTACAGGATCGTGCTGTGGTGAAAGTGTACCAGATCGTGCTGAGGGTGAGGGCAAAAATGCATAGACTGTGCTGTAAGAGGGTGTACTACAGATCGTGCTGTGTGGGGTGGAGAGGGTACCATATAGATCGTGCTGTGGGTGAGGTGTACTATAGATCGTGCTGTGGGGTGAGGGGGTGTACTATAGATCGTGCTGTGGGTGAGGGGTGTACCATAGATCGTGCCGTGGGTGAGGGTACTACAGATCGTGCTGTGGGTGAGGGATGTACTATAGATCGTGCTGTGGGTGAGGGGTGTACTACAGATCGTGCCGTGTGGGTGAGGGGTGCACCAGATCGTGCTGTGGGTGAGGGTGTACCATAGATCGTGCTGTGGGTGAGGTGCACCATAGAGATCGTGCTGGTGGGTGAGAAAATGGTGATCGTGCCAGGTGAGGGTACCATAAATCGTACCAGCTGTGGGTGAGGGCAAAAATGCAGATCGTGCTGTGGGTGAGGGTGTACTATAGATCGTGCCAGGGTGAGGGTGCACTATAGATCGTGCTGTGGGTGAGGGGTTGTACTATAGATCGTGCTGTGGGTGAGGTTGTACCATAGATCGTGCTGTGGGGTGAGGGGTGTACCAGATCGTGCTGTGGGTGAGGGTGTACCATAGATCGTGCTGTGTGGGTGAGGGTGTACTATAGACGTGCTGTAGAGAGGTTGTACCACAGACTGTGCTGTGGGTGAGGTTGTACCATAGATCGTGCTGTGGGTGAGGGGTGTACCATAGATCGTGCCAGGAGGAGGATGTACTATAGATCGCCGTGGGTGAGGGTGCACTATAGATCGTGCTGTGGGTGAGGGGTGTAATCATGATCGTGCTGTGGGTGAGGGATGTACTATAGATCGTGTTGTGGGTGAGGGCGCACCTATAGATCGTGCTGTGGTGAGAGGGGGTAAAATATGATCGTGCTGTGGGTGAGGTGTACTATAGATCGCCAGGGTGAGAGGGTGCACCACAGATCGTGCTGTGTGAGGGGTACTATAGATCGTGCTGTGGTGAGGTGTACTATAGATTTGTGCTGTGGAGGAGGATGTACCATAGATCGTGCTGTGGGTGAGGGTGTACTATAGATCGTGCTGTGGGTGAGGGTGTACTATAGATCGTGCTGTGGGTGAGGGTATTATAGATCGTGTTGTGGGTGAGGGTGTACTATAGATCGTGCTGTGGGGAGGGGTGGTACTATAGATCGTGCTGTGG
>NW_024746423.1:0-24084 GCF_018991925.1 Homarus americanus | reverse complement strand
ATCATATTTCATGGAAACTCTGTCAAAAAATTTGCAGATTGCATTAAATAATTTTATTGTTCTTTCTCAAAAGCTGGGCTTAGTTATCAATGAAGAAAAAACCAAGTGTGAATGTAAAGGAAGAGGAACTGAATCCGTTTTTCTAAATGGAAAAATTGTTGAGAAAGTGTCAAAGTATAAATATTTAGGAATGTATATTGGCTTTACTAGTGAAAGTAAAGAGGCAGAAATATATCATGTCCTCACTCAATGTAGAGCAAGATTACAGCCCTTGAAGGCTCTAGCATGTTGTGGTAAAGGTGCTGGGGTACCCATACTGAGAATGATGTATATTTCTACCAACAGATCACTTATAGACTATGCAGCACCTGTCCTCTCTTGTACTGGTGAAGGAAGGCTACGGAAGCTTGAGATCATGCAAAATAAAGCAATGAGAATAATTTTAGGGTGTCAAAAGAATGCAATGATTGAGATAATGAAAATGGAACTAGGGTTACAGAGCATTTCACAGAGGGTCAATGAAATTAATACAGTTGCAGCAGTTCGATTAATGAGAGGGAACAGTGGGGGTAACTTTGTACAAGATATAAATGATGGTTTAAAAGGTAAAAGGACCTTCTGCAGGCAAGGCAAGAGAGGATACATGAATGGATTAGTAAAAAAATGTAATCTGACACTCTGGTGTACAGCTGTTCAGAAGAGTTGTAAGAATCCACCCTGTCAAGAACGAGACGTAGAGTTAGACATAGTGCCTCTCACAATGAAGAAATCATTACATGAACCAGGACAGTTAAGGTCTTTATATGGGAATAAGATTAGTAATTTGCCTAAAATAAACACATTGCATGTATATTGTGACGGTTCAGTTATGTCAAGTGGTAGGGCCGGGTGCGGGATCCTTATAAGACAGTACACAGAACAAGGAAATGATGACATCAAAATTGGACTTCGGTTGAGCAGTTTTATTTCATCAACACAAGCTGAGTTATATGCAATGTTAGTAGGATTGGAAAATGTTGTAAAGAGGTATAAAGATGCATATTTTTTTGTTGATAGTAGGGCAGCTTTGGATTCTTTGAACAGTGGGAGTCCTGTCTTTGAACACATTATTGGTTCATGTAGAAAATTAGTAAATACAATAAGGAAAAATGGCCATAATGTTCAATTTGTATGGGTCCCTTCACATGTGAAACATTACCACCATGTTCTCATGAACACAAAATTTACATATGGGAAAGATGGGAGTAGGTGGAAAGATTCAGTGTATATGAGGTTAAGATTAGGATATAAATATTATTGGGAACTTGGAGCTGAGAGAAGTGAACAGAATAAAGAATGTAGAGTTTGTAGAACATCCAGATCCCATACCCTGCCACATTATATACTGGAATGCCCATTGCTTAATGTATATAGAAATGCCCATATAAATAATGTCCCCAAGCAAATAGAGTGGATGTTTAAAAATAGGAAAATAGATGAAATATTAAAGAAATATAGAAATTTTGCATCTAGAATATAACTATGTACTATAACTGATTATATGAAATATTAGGGATTTATGTGAGTCCTGAGAGGGACATTCCTGGACTGGGGTGGGGATGATTATGTCACTTCTAATATAAACATCTCCAGGAGTTAATGTTCTTTAAACACCTAAATAAGTGACATTTCGTGTGTTTACTTACAATTAAATAATTCAATGTTTTACCTTATTAATTTATACCTGATGTTATTCGCTCTATACCGGTACTGATTCTACCATACATCAATGATAAATTTATTTCAGTCTTATTTTATATTTTTCTGGAATAAATAATTTCTAATTTTTAATTGAGGAAGAAGTTGTGAGTATTACCTCCACGTCTTGGCCACCACATACCTCCCTCCTCCACGTCTTGGCCACCACACACCTCCACGTCTTGGCCACCACATACCTCCCTCCTCCACGTCTTGGCCACCACTCACCTCCCCCCTCCACGTCTTGGCCACCACTCACCTCCCTCCTCCACGTCTTGGCCACCACTTCACCTCCCTCCTCCACGTCTTGGCCACCACACACCTCCCTCCTCCACGTCTTGGCCACCACACACCTCCCTCCTCCACGTCTTGGCCACCACACACCTCCCTCTTCCACGTCGTGGCCACCACACACCTCCCTCCTCCACGTCTTGGCCACCACTCACCTCCCTCCTCCACGTCTTGGCCACCACTCACCTTCCTCCTCCACGTCTTGGTCATCACTCACCTCCTCCACGTCTTGGCCACCACTCACCCCCCTCCTCCACGTGTTGGCCACCACACCTCCACGTGCTGGCCACCACCACCTCCTCCACACACACACACACACTCACCTCCCTCCCTCCACATCTTGGCCACACGCACTTCCTCCACGTCTTGGCCACCACTCACCTCCCTCCTCCACGTGTTGGCCACCACTCACCTCCCTCCTCCACGTCTTGGTCATCACTCACCTCCCTCCTCCACATCTTGGCCACACGCACTTCCCTCCTCCATGTCTTGGCCACCATTCACCTCCCTCCACCATGATTTGGCCACCATTCACTCCTCTCCTCCACGTCTTGGCCACCACATATCCCCCTCCAACACGTCTTGGCCACCACTCACCCCCCACTCACTTATGAACTTTGTCATTAACTAAAGCTCACTCCAGGAGTCTTAGCTGTAAGTCTCACAGCGTATAATCTTACATACCGAGGATAAGCCATCAGCGTTACATAAGGAAGGTAGCTGTAGGCTTTCTTATTGACCGTTAAACATTTATTTCCTGGTAAAACCCTTTTTTTTTCATCTGTTTGACACATATGTTAATTTTGTTAAAACCAAGGATTATGAATGAAATATACAAGTAATCCTTCTTGGAAATTGATTCGAAAAACATTATCAAATACATAAATCATATTTCATTACGTGTGCTCGCTCAAAATGCTGGATATAATGTTCGAAATAAACAAATAAGAATGAATTGTTTTCTACATTTTCGCTAATTACCTGAATAGATAAATTATTAAAGTAAATATATCTGTCCAGGTATGTAAGAGGGACATCTGTGCGGCACAGTGCACACACAGCAGGTGTAAGAGTGTTATGTTCATACACATTAACTCAAGCGGGAAGCAGTTTACTAACAACTGCATTACCTAAATTGAGTGAGAAGCGGGGATTTGTGTTTGCGCCTTAACTAAAATGATCTTTATTCCTGGACGTTTTACTACGAAAACTAAGACCTTCCTTAATAAATATATCGATCCTACAGGGGAAGTATTGTTATTTATAGTTTGTTTTGTGGAACGTTATGAAGCCCCTCTTAGTTGTGGCGACAACACAGGCCTCAGTTATCACCTTATCACCGCATTACAGTAATTGACTCCCGCATTTAAAAGATTACGTAGTTTAGTTATATCCAATATGTTTGTCAAATTAAGTGCTGGTGGTTAACTTTTGGCAAGAAGCCAAGGCATTAACTGATGGGCTGTGTACTTAGTCTTGTCTACCGTTCCCTCACCACCAAATTTATGGGTCAGTGTCCAGACAAGCTGGCGGGACACTAATGGTTTCCTTATCTTAAAGTATTACCTATAAAACTGTCGGAGGTGTGGGAAGGTAAGTGATGGGTCCTGACAAGGTGTGAAGTATATGTCGACTGACCGACCATTCGACACTGAAAAACAGACATACTGTCAGTTACGTAATGACCCCAGATAAGATGTGCAATGTTATTCATAAAGACAAGTATTTACAGTTACAATGTTCAGTACTGTGTTATGATGAAATATTATTGGAAACGGAAATGCTCTTAAACAACATAAACTGTCTTTATTCGCTTTATGTACCACAAATACAGTAAGTCGTTTGTCGCTGACTATCAAAATGGATCATAAAAACAACCCCAGATTCCCTCGTCTCTCAAATCATACACGGAGGGGTTTTTTGTACGGGGATTAGCCCACCCGGGCACAGGTCACTGACCCACATCGGGACCTGGGGGCGAAAATATAATCATAACAATCACAATCCCAATCCCAACCCCAACCCCACACCACACAACACCACACAACCCCACACAACACAACACAACACAACACAACACAACACAACACAACACAACACAAAATAATAATAATAATAATAATAATAATAATAATAATAATAATAATAATAATAATAATAATAATAATAATAATAATAATAATAATAATAATAATAAATAAATAATACTAATAATAATAATAATAATAATAATAATAATACTAATAATAATAATAATAATAATAATAATAATAATAAATAAATAATAATAATAATAATAATAATAATAATAATAATAATAATAATGATAATGATAATAATAATAATAATAATAATAATAATAATAATAATAATAATAATAATAATAATAATAATAATAATAATAATAATAAATACAGTAATTCATAGTAAATAAAATTTTTAATAAAAAGTAAAATATAATAATAATGATAATAATAATAATAACATTGTAATAATAACAATAATAAAGAAATACAAAGAAAAAATCAATAGTGAGAAACGCTACACTACAGTATATGTATGTTGTGTTATCAAGTAAGAGAAACAATTGAGACCCTGCAATTATGTGTAAATGAGGCAAAAAGTCAGATCAGCAACTTGGGACTTGGTCACAATATTCGTGATGCCATATGGCAGCAGGGTCTACCATTAGACAACACATTATGCTTCCAATATCTTCCCAGGCGGTAGTACCTCCCTGTTTGACAGCTGCCTACTACACTGTATATCTACTGCTCTCCTCGTATCTACTTGTCTTCTATCTGCCTCAATTATTCAGTCATCCTATTCCATTATCTCCATAATTTCAAACATCAACACAATCTCTGCTTTACTTATTCAGACATTTATCTCTCTACCAAATGATCTTTTAATGTTACAGTCCTCACTCTGTCTTCTCTTGATCTTCCTCATCCGAACTTCAAGATAATTATTTCCAAGTTAGTTTGTGTCTTGTCATTCTATTATTGTAACCTCATGTTTCACACCTCAACATCAGACGCTGTATTAATCCTTCCACTATGTCCGCCCCGTTTGGTGTAATGTCATACAGATCCTGAGCTTTTACTAGACACAGCTCCAGTAACTTTAATATTTTTTCTCTGCATATGGCCCACTTTCCCCCGACAACAAACAACAGTTCATTCTTATACAGATGATTCAGCCCTTCTGACTGCCGCAGTCACTCAAAATAAAGTTTTCAGTGGTAGACAACAGACATCATCTCTTCCAGAGGATCTCGCTTGGATAGTTTAGTCACTAGTGGGATCTATCCACAGTTGTTTCCATCAACGCAACTAAAATAAAGTACATTTCAACATTGATTTTGGCATATCCATCAGGCCCAATTTTATGTCTTATTCAACCGGTAAACAGTTGGCAAGCGTTTACGTGAAACAGATGCTCACCGAGATTAATTACTGCTGTCATATCTGGGCAGGATGTGGTGTCGTGGCACTTTGTCACCACTACTTGGTGCAGAGGAGAGCAATCAAATTAATCCACAATTATAACCTTACCCTAACACTTCCGGTACTACAGTGACATCTCCCTATTCTCTCTAGTCTATACAGTATATATTTCCAAAGTCGCTGTGTTGACGAACTACCGTCGATAGTGCCAGCATCTTGCACCATCTATCGGCATTTACCGTATCTCTCAATATCCGATATTCATATCCCGGAACAGCACTTCTTGGAACTCTCCATTTCACAATGTTTTTCCTATGTCACAGCTTCCTGGAGTTTAAAACATCTTGTTGCAATGTATCTTCACTCTTTGGTGATGGGTCGCCTTGAAAACGATGCCTGTGTAATCTCTCCCTACACTTTCTATTTGATATTGACAGTACATATCCTGGAAGTAAACCGAATATAATCGCTATCCAACTTTTTCCAACCTGGACCTCTCGAACGGACTTCACCTCCTGAATCTCTATCATATACTAACTGTAACTTGCAGCAGAGTAGTGATGTAAACAAACTATTGAATAATCCTTCTATCAGTTTTATGTTATTTGCTCTACTTCCAGAACAAACTTGCTCAACCACGACAGTTTCAGAGCCCTTCTCCCTGTGTGTAGTACTATAATACATTATGTACAAAGAGGAAACCTCAAATACATTTCCGTTCTTTATACCTCAACTGCCCACACCACCACTACCATTTCCTCCACCCACACCCTTGTATTCAGATCACCAGCACCGACAAAGTATTACCTCTCTCGCTGAACAACACATTTCAGCTCGATTAATCAAAGAGCTTGTTTTTGTGTTGTTTCATATTTTTCGTTCAAACTTACCCAACAGTTATTCTGGTCTCGATTTAGTCTATCTTCAACCTATTCCATAATGATCGTAAGCAAATTGATTCGTATATTATCACATGTCTCCCTATCTGACCAAAACATTGAAGGTTGTTCTATCCCTCTTCTCTTGTCTATACCTAATAACAGCATCTCTCTCTCTCAGTATTTCTACCTCTCAACTCCCATGTACTGTACACTACACTATCTTTCACCCTCTTATTCCGTCCAGCAAATTCGTCTCACTCACTGCCACCGTCCTGTATTGTAATGGTCGCCGTATACCATTGTAACCGATATTGCAGGAGCGTCTCTCATATTAGTCCCGAATTGCTTCTACCTAGTCGATAACCTAATTTATCTAAATATAAAACATTTTGACAAAGAAGAGTTATCTTATAAGGAAAATAAACTCATATCTTCATGAGTAACATTCTCAATAAAAACACATCGGTAAACTTGCACCCAAACGAGGTACTAAATCAGTGAGTGGCGGCGAGTGTGTCCTCACTAGATGTGGTGTTGAGAATATCAACCTGGGATGAGAAAGATTTGTTGGTATTTAAATTTACAGAAAACGAAAGAAAAGATTGATAATATATGTATATTCAGGAAAAATAGTAATAAGTGAATCAACTATATACTGATCAAATAAATGATGACGTGCTCTAAATTCTATTATCAGTTGATAGCAACACGATAGCCAACCCACAAATAAAATGTAAATTACATACGACATAAAATTTTGGATATTCATGAAACAATTTACATGACGTCAAAAGAGTTCTTTAAATTTTTTGTTGGACTGTAAAATGTATTTTGTAATTTGGCTTAAATTTCATAGTGGATATATTTTTGTCTCTTCTGCTTAACAATATTTCCTTGTTGCTTTCCATTTCAACTTATAATTTAATTATCTAGAAGATTCTTTAGACACTTTCAGAGCTGACTCACACAAGCAGTAAGATGAAAAAAGTCTGAAAAAAGTTTATTACAGCTTAATTTTGTTCCTAATAGTTCTCTCAGAAAGATTTTGCCTCTTTGTTGTGTTATGTGTCGCCTCTTCTTACTCTCTCAAGTATTAACTGATCCATCATGTGTGTAGCATCTTGATGGGTCTTCGACACATGGCGATTTACACGAGTAATATTTGCCTACACATTAAATTCTGTTCCGAGAGCAAAAAAAAAAAGAAAATTTTTCGTATTAGTATCATTTTGTATATTATTAAAACATAAATCTATTTATACAAAAGATATGTAAATTAATTGAAAAATTATATCACTAATACTGAAGCAGTAGACGATTCGACTAAAAACTCGCCCAGTGATATTCAGCTGTTGTAATAATTATGTTAAGCTGATAGAGAAGAGCTGATTCTAAAATATACTCCCACAACACCTTGCTCCCGAGTCTAGTTTTACCTAACAGCCTCGACAACATAATCCAGAGACGTCCTCCCCCTTAGCACAAGTTGACGACCCCTTTGTTAACAACATTATCTGGTCTTTTATTTATGACATTCATTACTAAGATATTATACATAACATTACATAGAAAATACATCCACTTCCTGTAATACCTCATTGAGCTGATAATTATGAGGTGAATTACTACTTTTTATTCTCAAATATCAAAACTCAGAGCTGCATTAATAAAGTATATAACACATACCATTATGCGAGTTAAGGAACATCACCCAAGGGTAAAGATTGTAAAAAGCAACAACACATTAGACCAGCAGTTGTGTGTATCGTCAATTACCAGGCGGTGGTGGGGTAAAACTCTGCGGTTACCACACGCCAAGTTTCACTACCTTCCCCCCCTTTTTTTTAAATATATATTTTTTACCTGTTACAATACTTTCCCGAATACACACGCCGTTGGTCTTTATATAACAACAAGAAAAATCTGAAATGTCGAGTATAAAAGCTCCTAGGATCAGTACAGTATCTCAGTAGGCAGGTATGTATATGGTTACCTTTACATGCATGTTTTTATTCACGTATCCGTACCGTATGTATAAAGTTCTCTATGTATTAATAAATTTCATCAAAGTATATCAAAAACCAACGAGTATGTTCCAATAAATTTATGTATATTCGTGATGTAAGAGTTTCATGGGTGACCGGGATGTCACTCTCTAAGAATTGTAATATTTATTTTTTGGCACTTGAGGGATGTCCACCGTTATCTAGGCAAATATTTTCATCATAGTTTCTTATACATGTAAATAGAAAGGTATAATATTTGACCTTATCTGCCAGCCTTACAATAGCCTCGTTATGTCACCCCTTTCAGGTGCACCAGAGCTCCTTATACCACTCCATGGTGATTAATTAGTGTGCGTGTGTACTTGATCTTTATCTTTAATTTCACTACTTTTAAACTTTTTACCTAACCTAACCTAACCTAACCATTGGGTGCTTTTCATATGGCTTAACTATTACTAAAGAAAATTATTGATGGTGATCTCGGCCAATATTATGATGGGACGAAATCACTAAAATGGGCTGAGGTCACCACTGAATGTGGGCCGAGGTTACCACTAGATGTGACCCGAGGTTATCACTGGATATGGGCCGAGGTCACCACTGGATGTGGGCCGAGGTTACCACTGGATGTGGGCCGAGGTTACCACTAGATGTGACCCGAGGTTATCACTGGATATGGGCCGAGGTCACCACTGGATGTGGACCGAGGTTACCACTAGATGTGACCCGAGGTTATCACTGGATATGGGCCGAGGTCACCACTGGATGTGGGCCGAGGTTACCACTAGATGTGGGCCGAGGTTACCACTGGATGTGACCCGAGGTTATCACTGGATATGGGCCGAGGTCACCACTGGATGTGGGCCGAGGTTACCACTAGATGTGACCCGAGGTTATCACTGGATGTGGGCCGAGGTCACCACTGGATGCGGGCCGAGGTTACTTGGCCGAATTTACCATAGGCCGACGTCACTGGCACCCGAGATTGTGCTGCTGTCATCAACACAAGAAAACGCCTCAACTCTTGTGTATATGTAAACACTGATATTATGATCTGATTTATAATTAAACCTGAAATGTTGGATTCTGTAAGTTAAAAGAGATTTGTTAAAGTATTATTTTGGGGGGAAATTTAACTTAAACAAAGAGACATCGGAAAATTTGTTCAGACTTGTACCCAGAACCAGCAGAACCTGATGGTCAGTCCCCCCGTAAGGTCACGGTGTCTCTGTTATATAAAGTTTGTAAGCTGCTTATATATTACAGCTTCACTTCTCTTAATATACAGTATTGGTTAATGTATAAAAGCTATTTTATAATGAATAATTCACTCCTCTTGTATATCTTTGTCACTTATTTATTCTTATACTAATACAATAAGCAGAGCAATGAAGAATATATATACTTTATCAATAAAATGATTCCATTATAACCATACAGTAATTTAATAAGTCGGTAAATGAGGAAGTGAAATACTCTCTCAGAATTGTATCAACTTTATTAAGAAGAAGTATTTAGTAATTGTTTTATAACGCGTGGCATCTCCAAGACCATCTATGTTTTCAATCCGTCGACCCTCTAGAAAATACTTTGTGGTTCCCCAGTTGAGAAGCTCTGGTAGAGAAGTAGAGTGATAGTGTAGACACCGACACAGGCTATAAACCAGTTTAAAATAATACAGATGGGAAGTATACATGATGAGACTAACTTCGCGATTAATAACACATACTTAAAAAAAATCATTATGGAGAGGAACTATCCGGTACACGCAGTGAGTTTCATTTTGACTGATGTGTATGTGGGCGAACCTCCCATCACCTATAAGGCCATCAGTGACGGACACACCTGGTCTGGACTACTAATCAAAACAGCTTCTAATTTCCATGGTTAAGGATGCCTGATACTATTTCCCATTTGAAATACACTTAAATTTGGATTAATTCAGGTCATCGGACTTAAGTGACTTTATCTTGTTAAATTATTACCATTAGCTACAACAACACGGAATGTACTGAGCATCAGGCGAGCTTCTATAGGCTTTTAACCTTATTATGCCCTCGTTAACTAGTGGGTGGAGTAAACCCGTACCCATAATAAAACACCAGTTTGATAAGGGAATAATGACCGTGTAGAGATAAATCTGTATTGTGGAGTAATCGCTTAATAGATGCTGTTTCACGTGATATTTTACTTAGACTAAAATTATCACTACCATGAAACATCTGTACGTGTTACCAAGATTAATATACAAAGAAAAGTTCTATTAGAATATATGAATATAATCCTCAAATTGTTTTCTATATATGTTTTAATGTAACCTAAAACTAAAGGGCTCATCAGGAAATACTAAATAACGTATAAGTATTTTTTCTTTACAAAAGCAAAAATTGAATCCCTATTTGAAAACAGATATCTTAGACTGACAAGGTGACAGTTGGTTGCCTCTATTCCGGGCTTTGAATGTTTACATTTATTTGATCCTAAAGGAGTAGAAAAAGTAAATATACTTAAAATATGAGAGTAACATTTTTTTACCTAATCGTTATCAATTTTATATTATATGTAACCCCAAAAAAGAGTATTTTTATTACCTGACTGTGGCTATAGCTCTAGTGTGTTTACTTATGTGTTACCAGAGAATTAGGCTAAGGTCTTGGGTGACTCCTCATACTTTACTTGAGCAAGAAATCTATTTTTTTTCCCGAGATCGAGATTTTTAAAAGTTGAGATCAAGATCCTTCGCACTTTTAACATTTATGAATCATCTAAGGACTTGCCCGCCCAGGTAGCACTTGAGTGGCTAAACTTCAAATAGGATATTCTTTTGGTCGTGTTTATACAACTATGACTATTTTCAAGTTAATGGATGGCTGGAGGTTTAGTGTTATTAAAAAAAAATAGCGGAAATATTTACCAACTAGTATGGGTATATACTGTACGTACTAACTACCAACGGATTTACATTACCATGATTATAAATTAAAATTCTGGACCAAACAGACGTACAACTTGTGATACCCAGACCCACTGAGACCACCACCATGCACTCCTCTCAAACCCAGACCTCTTAAAAGATATCTACCGCCTGAATATTAAAATATTTGTGAAACCTTATTTTGATCCCATTGAAAATTATTATGACATATACTCATAAGTTCCTAAGAATTACCAAATACCAATAATTAACTGTGCGACCATTACGACATGTCTATTTCAATTAATCAATCAAACATGTCGGTACAGTGATTTCAAATGCAACTATTAATTTACTAATCATTGTACTGAATTACGTAAGATTAGTAAGAATAAATGTTGTTGTTTTTTTTTGTCCTAAGGCTCAACAAATGGTAACGTCAATATAGCACCATCATTAAAATACAATATAGTTCTTTATTCTAACTCTCACTCACTGTCCTACACAGAATGTCTCTCTAAAGCATACATGTTAATTGTAATTACTGTTATTACACTCTAAACTAATTGATAATAACAATAACTCCAGGTGTTACACATTACTGCTGTCTAACTAAATCTGATTCGTGGAGAAACGTAAGCTGTTCTGGGTGAGGGCTAAAACTCTGCCTCTCTCCCCGGGGGTGTTGTAGAGTCCTGAGAGTGAGTTTCACTGCCTCCCTCCCTTATAGCTCTCCCTGCAGGTGCTGGGCGGCCGGCGGCATGTGTGTGGTCTGGTCGCCCGAATAACCGCACTGAGACTGACTGCTAGAGTTTGGGCAAGTTGTGAGGTTAACGGAGAATAACATGGGCTTCCTATTCTGGTGCCAGCGAGGATACATTACATACCTGGGTTATGAAGTTATGGTGTAGTAGGGAGAGGAGGACTCCTGCCTGGTGAGGATATAAGCTAGGGAGAAGAGGTAGGTAGCCCGGGAAAAGGTATCGATGTGGATGCTATAAGTTGTGGGCGCCAAGGTTGTGCGCCAGTGTTCGTTTGGAAACTTTTGCGATACTTTTAATTTAATTATACTCCTTGGCAGAAAGGGTTTAATTATAATTTATCATTGAAACTAATTGAATTGAAAACTATGAGGTTTGAAGTGATGAAGAATAATAGATGGTTAGATTTTGATGTCTGTAACTGCGGAAACCGACGTTCTTTTGTTTGAACACGTCAGCTGATACAGTGGAGGGTCGGACAGGGTGGAAAATCACAACGGACAGGAGAGTTAGAGCCACAGTATGTGTAAGGCAGCAGGGAAGGAGGTCTTATTTTTGTTTTTTAATTTCTGAAAGCTTAAGTTTTATGATGTGCTGTACCTACTTCATGGTGTAAAGCACTAATGCCCCAAACATAGTTAACTACATAATACACAAAGTTACAGATATGTACCTTACTCTTGCCAAAAGAAAATAATAAATGCACCAGCGGATTTTTTATATTAAAAGTGTACTCATCTACACAAATTAATAATAACTTGGCGCTAATACTATCCCAGGCAAATATATAGAAAAATAACGTGTTTACAGAAGCTTTCACAATTTATGTAGATGACGCAATGTACTTATTTGGCAAAGGAATGATCAAGAATACGGAAATAAAATATCTGATCGTATGGAAACAAACTTCAGCTTTACAGTAAAAACAAAATACATTCCAGGAACAGTGATCCATTAAACTCAACACTGGTACATGGGGTTAAACACATATAACACACACACTCCATCTAGAGGCATGTAAGTGCACTGATCTACTCAATGGGTTTCAAACAAATGATTACGGTAAACTTGGTGTCCATTCAAATAAGTTTACTAGACTGTTTACTGTGTACAAATTACACTTTTAATGACCATATGATTTAGGGTCGCTGGTGACTCGTAGCCGTCCAGGATCAACATATAAATACATTTGCTGATACAGTGTGTGGATCAAAGTCTATCATACAGTGAGTCTTAGTGAAGGCTCTTCCTGGATGATGTTATTGCCCGAATGTATAGAGTAACACTACATAATCTCATGTGTTCAAATATACATGAGTGCACATGCGTAAATACATAGAGGAACATTACAGTCACACTCACACACACACATACCTCCCTCTCTTGCGTCCTGACAAGTTCAAAAGTTCTTCAGTACATAAACTTCTACTTCGCTAAGCCTGTGAAATTTGATAATAACTTCCCTGATCAGAAGTATTTATACGCCTCTCGTAGAAAAAAAGTGCCCGATTAATGTTACACCAGTACCCCCACAAGTGATATATTCTGAAACTTATTCCTCGTCGCTAGAAACTTTCACAGGGACAAACTTAAAGGAGTTTGGCGATACATTTCAGGTCAGAAACTTTTATACGTTATTGTTAGACGAAGTTAGGAGACGAAAATGAGTGTAGGAGGGAGTACAAATAAATGAATATCTTCATACAAAATGTAACCTGACCTGACCAAACCTAACCTAACCTATTTAAATTATAAATTAAACATCATATGGCAGTAAGCAAGGGCTGAAAAGTAATATACAAAATCTTACAATATACGAATTAATATTAAGTTGTAATAATAAAACCAAAAAGTTATCTCTATTTGACAAAAAAGATTGATGATTTGTAAAAGCTTAAACTAAACAGGGATAATTGCCTAATATCGATAACTTCTATGTATTATTTTAAGCTTCTGAATGGCCATCGGAGATCATGTACGTCATCATATTAGGTATTAATGAATTGTGAAATGGAAAACTTAAACTAACTTAACCTAACATTAACAAATATTAACTAAGTGTTATCATTTTTTTTCGTTTTACATACAGGATAATCATCATGGGTGATATGATATTATGATGTATTCTGAAAAAAATGTAAAAGACGTAAGTTTCGGAGAAAAATAATTAAATCTAAAGTTACTCAAAACAACAGTAAAGATTTAAACTATACAGAAGAGAGGAAAACAAATACCAGTAATAAGTACAAGTAATAAATAACTAAATAAACCCTGGAACTAAATATATATATTTTGAAATTCTTTGTCTTTTATACTATAGACTAACTGCAGTATATACTTATAACATTTACTCAAGAAATATTAATGGTTGCCCCTCGTGTACGAGGATGGGCAGGCCCAAGGCGTGAATTTGTTTAACGTGTAGAAGCTATAGTCAACACAACTACCACACCCTAAGTTAACGAGTTGCATGACCTAGTGTCAAGGAATAATCCGAGAAGACCGGACAACTCGCCAACTGCACTGGCTAACCAATATTCCGATCACAATCCACTAATCGATTAACATCCAGGTCGCTAATTACTGCTGGGTCGACAGAGACAAATGACATAAAAAAAAAAAACAAAAAAAACAGTCCTACCCTGCTTGGGAATCGAACTCGGGTCGACTCGCATTAAAAGCCGAGCATGCTGACCATTACACCACGTATCACCAAAATAATTTTTTGTTTTTTTTTCTTGCTGGTCAAGCCCCGACCAGAGGTTAGCTAGACCCCCAGACAACTCTTTCGGAGATTGACCAGCACGTCGTATTTGTATTATTATCTTGACCTAATTATATGTTACAAAGTCACTTGTGTGTTTTTCAGTGTTGTTTTTAATAATATTTACTAATTGTAATTTAATGTCAACAAATAATTGACTAAAATAATATGAAAACAAACAAATATAAACGGAATATATACTATATGTTACACTAAATATGGATAATTGACGATTAGTGATAAATTCTAGGTATTTCTCTTTTTGGGAAATTTTTCACAGGCCATAAACGATCCTGTAGATCATAAATGTACAAACAAATGAATACCTTCATACGAAATGTAACCTGACCTGACCAAACCTAACCTAACCTATTTAAAGTATAAATTAAACATCATATGGCAGTAAGCAAGGGCTGAAAAGAAATATACAAAATCTTACAATATACGAATTAATATTAAGTTGTAATAATAAAACCAAAAAGTTATCTCTATTTGACAAAAACGATTGATGATTTGTAAAAGCTTAAACTAAACAGGGATAATTGCCTAATATCGATAACTTCTATGTATTATTTTAAGCTTCTGACTGGCCATCGGCGATCATGTACGTCATCATATTAGGTATTAATGAATTGTGAAATAGAAAACTTAAACTAACTTAACCTAACATTAACAAATATTAACTAAGTGTTATTTTTTTTTTTACCTACCAGAGGGTTGTGGGACCAGAGTGTGTTACCTGCTAGAGGGGTGTGGGACCAGAGTGTGTTACCTGCCAGAGGGGTGTGGGACCAGAGTGTGCTACCTGTCAGAGGGTTGTGGGACCAGAGTGTGTTACCTACCAGGGGGGTGCGGGACCAGAGTGTGTTACCTGCCAGAGGGTTGTGGGACCAGAGTGTGTTACCTGCCAGAGGGTTGTGGGACCAGAGAAAGCCTCACCAGAGCGTTAGGGGACCAGAGGTGTGTTACCTGCCAGAGGGTGCTGGCCTGGCGTGTTACTCTGCCAGAGGGTTGTAACGAGTGTGCTACCTGCCAGAGGGTTGTGGTACCAGAGTGTGTTACCACGGTAGTGGGGTGACTGAGTGTGTTACCGCCAGAGGGCGTGAATTGTAGCGCCATCACCAGGGGGTGACCAGAGGTGTTATCGCTGAGTGGTTGTAACTGGTGTTAACTGCCGAGGGGTGAGTGAGGCGGTTCAGGTTGGAAGGAGTGTGAACACGAAAGCCTTTAGTTCCCCAGCAAAAATTTAGAAGTGGGGAGATCACAATCAACACGTCATCACAGCGCATCAATACCATTTCAAACTCGTCACGATTAACTGGGCGCGCTATTAACTAATACGTTTTATCATTGTAATCAACAGGTCATAAACCAACACGTCACCATTAACCAACACCTCACCATTAACCAGCACTTTACTCTTATGCTACACGTCACCATTAACCTACGAGTCAACATTAACCAACATGTCACCATTAACCAGCGCGTCACCAAACACAGCAATAGGTGTGTGTCGTCCGCTGTACCATTATTTAAAGATTAATTTCGTTTTGTAATGAGGAACAAACATAACACAGACTCATCAGCTTCCTAATGGGACGACATAAAGGTGGTCAGGTATACTTCAGCCGGAGACAAATATGAGCTTAGGTTAGGTTAGGTTAGGTTGAATTATTTCATGATAGTTTTGTTGGGTCGATTTCTTAGGTTATGTTGGGTTGGCATAAGTAGTTTAGGTTATATTAGGTTAGGTTAAGTAACTCATTGATAATTAGGTTAGGTTGAAATTACATACTGATAGTTAGCTAAACAAAATTAATGTGTGTACAGTACGTGTATGATACTCAAGGCTCCTGACAGGACAGTGTGTGCAAACCACAGCTTAATGTACAATACTACATAGAACTCATGAAAGTTCGCATCTGAACTGCAGCCTTACTTACTGAAGCTGTTTCAGAGAGTAGTGAGGGAGGCGCCATACTCTAGGTTCTTGAGATAACTTGATATACACGGTTCAGTAATCAATACTGTTGAAAATCCCTTATTTTAAATTATTGTATCTTAAGTCAAATTATTGTCCGTGAAACAGTAGGCTATCGTTGCTCATAACTTATGAGCAACGCTATGTTATGAGTCATAACATAACGCGTTTTAATATTCAATTGATATATACAATCGTACCAAAGGAGAGGAAAATATTTTATTTTTTACTTGTACCTAGTCTAAGGAATCTCATTGTATATATTACAAAATCTGAAAGATGAGAATTTGTTCATTAGTTCATATAATACAAGTTCCTAATTTTATCCACATACATTGAGAAATATCCCATGTACTAATAAAACAAGTCATGATGCTATACACTGTAGAGCCGGGCATATGTATGACCCCTACAGGTAATTCATCACATCAGACTGCTGTACTGTTAAGGTGTCAGGTGCCATTAACAACTAAGAGTGACAACAGACAATAAAAGGTGGCTTATTATTATAATACAAAGTAGTTATTTTTATGTGTCTTAATGCAACGCCATCCTTAAGGGAAGTGAATCCTGAAGCGTAGCAGTAGTTAATTTTCTTTCAATTATGTACCATGGACCAAATTCAGGTGTATAGATATAGCTATGATTGTTGATGGTGTTGAAAGGTCCCGCTGGACCCCCGAGTAAGGTTGGGACTTTTCCTCTATTTCTCTTTAAGACAGAGAGGCAACACTGGCTAGTGACGCTAAGAGTATCTACTGTCATATCTTGATATATTATTACTTATTTTATAGTGGCGTCCACAACACACCGAGACTTTGGTGTTTGTTTCTGTGAGTTAAGGAGATACAGTGAGTCAACCTGAGACGTTAGTCAGCTGGTGCACAAGTTTTGAATTACGATCACAAGTACTCATATTTCATTATTTCTATTATCCTCGCTGGGTGGGAGATATAAACTAATGTTATAGTTATATAGTCCTAAGTAACTTATATAAAGTATATAGGCATATAGTCCCCAGTAATTCATGTAATGTTATAAGGTTTGTAGTCCCTAGTAACTTATTGCCGGTTGCTTCCTCATTATGGTATAAGTAATATTAACATTAATTACCACTGGTTAGAGGTGTGGTGTAGATGTTTCATAGTTTAATATTTATAAACAGGCAGCTAATGAGGTGATAATCTTCACGGCCAGGAGGAGTGGTACTGACAGCCCGACGGTGTGTTCAGTGTATCAGAGGACTGTATCTGTTAACATATAGCATGAGACTTGGCCTGCTGCTGTACTGTGGCCTTGACAAGATCATGTAGTGCGGGACATCACCAGATACTCCTGCGTTGGCCTCAGACATATTCCCAAATTGATGCTGTGTCCTTTTACTGGTGGGTAGTGGACATGTTACTGCTCCAGTAGACATAAATTATAATTTATTTATTTCACGTTAGTGGGAGTAGTAAAAGTTACTTTATATTCAGAGTAAAATGAGGTATGACCTGAACGACTGGTGATAAGTATTCAAGGGTCTTATGCTGTGTTGGTGTGAGTTGCTACTGTGTGAGCCGCTGTCCACAAGGACCTCTACCCACACTACGCTCGACCTGTGGATGGGCCAGTAATTATGGTTACTCACTATACTATCACCATCGACCTGTACCAGCCGCTTGTAATACCCAAAGCTCACTAGTAACGTCCATTATATCGTATATTAAATGTTCATCTCTTTATTTGTACGTCATCCCATGCTAGATTATACGAACCTGGCATGCTATCACCGTGATACGAACAGTAGGCAGGATACAGTCGCCATAGGCATGATAGGTAAGGTAGAATGTAAACCAGCTTATTCATGCTACCCGTCGTCACCTCCTCCAACATTCATCCGGCGCATATAGAGCGACGACATCCACTCCTACGTGTCATCCATCAGTCCAAGTAAAATAATGATTACCACATCCATAGTGGATTATATAGCACACACACACACATAATAATGGAAGCCCCTCGAAATCGAGGATGGCCGGTCCAAGGGCCTCCTAGGCGTGAATTTGTTAAAGTGTAGAAGCTGTCGCCAACACAACAACCTCACCCTAAGTTAACGAGCTGCATGACCCAGTGTCAAGGAATAGTCCGAGAAGACTGGACAGCTCGCCAACTGCACTGGCTAACCATTACCCCGGAACACGATCTGCAAATCGATTAACATCCAGAGTACCAATTACTGCTGGGTAGACAGGCAAATGGCGTAAAGAAACTTGCCCATAGTTTCACCCTGCCCGAGGATCGAACTCGGGCATGATGCTGACCATTTCACCACAGGTCACACACACACACACACACACACACACAAGACCCACGTCAATAACTCACCATTTATTACGTGGAGGATCCCTCAGGAGGCTCCTACAGTGTGTTGCCACTTTATCATCCACCAACTTACACACTATCATACTGCTCCTGGAAGACACTGAATACACCGTCGGGCTTTCAGCACAACTCCTCCTGGCCGTGAAGATCATCACTTCATTATGCTGACTGTATATAAATATGAAACATCTACGTCACACTTCTTATTGACTTTCTGCCTCATTTTTACACAATTGCAGGTCACAATTGTTTCTTTTACCTTGACAACGCAACATACATATAATGTTTCTCTCTATTATTATTATTATTATTATTATTATTATTATTATTATTATTATTATAATATTTTCGCCCCCCAGGCCCTGATGTGGGTCATTGACCTGTGACCTGACTAATCCCGTAAAAAACAAAACTGTGAAGAATATGTCAATAAGTTACTGGGGGACTGTATACCGATAACATTACATGAGTTACTGGTGCCTATAATTATAACTATAACATTAGTTTATATCTCCCACCCAGCGAGGATAATAGAAATAATGAAATATGAGTACTTGTGATCGTAATTCAAAACTTGTGCACTAGCTGACTAACGTCTCAGGTTGACTCACTGTATCTCCTTAACTCACAGAAACAAACACCAAAGTCTAAGTGTGTTGTGGACGACACTATAAAATAAGTAATAATATATCAATATATGACAGAAGATACTCTTAGCGTCACTAGCCAGTGTTGCCTCTCTGTCTTAAAGAGAAATATAGGAAAAGTCTCAACTTTACTCGGGGGTCCAGCGGGACCTTCGCTAGCATCACTCCTTGGGGGCGTGAGGACGGCTGTTCTGGCCCTCTCGGCGGAGTTCTGAAGACCCTCAGTTGCTTCAGCACCTAAGGAGATTGGCGAAGAAGGGTGGCCTATGGGATCCAATCGGCGGAGTTCCTGACGGTTCCGGGCTGCCCTTGCCAATACAAGCTAGCAGTGTTTCGTAAGTAAAAGTATTTCGGCCCAAACAATCTAAATTTTTAATGGCTATCAATGTTGTTCTTCGTGCCAGCAGCCTGGAGGCCATTGGTTAATCTCTACACCCGTGGGAACAACCAAGTCGGTTGTGTACAACAGCGTCAGAGAATTATAGCAGCCTTACAGTATGAACGGCACCAGTGTCTTAAGGCTCATTAAGGCATCACGTATCGGTTAATACAAAAGGTGTTACCAAGTTAATGGCCGACAATCCAATTTTTATTGTCATTTTTCCTTCTGATTTTTTTACACTTTAGTTTACATTTGTATTAAATTTAACACTTACTGTCATTTTTTCCTTACAGTAATACATACAAATGAAAAGCTTCATACAAAACATAACGTAACGTAACGTAACGTAACGTAACCTGCTTTAGGTATATTGGAATATCTTATGATTGTAAATGACGTCTTATATGAAAGTGATAATATTATTATGTGTAAATTAATTTACATTATTATAACAATAAAAGTATTCCTTTACCCCTACTTAGCGGACACACACACTGGCCATAGGTGACCATGTAGGTCATCATATTAGGTCCACGTGAATAGTTTAAGTAACTTAACCTTAAGGAATATTACTTAACTCTGATCTTTATAAACACAGGATGATCATGACGCGTTATATGATATATTCTAAACAATATAAATGTCAACATAAGTTTGGGAGAAAAACAACTAAATCTAAAGTTACTTAAAACAACAGTAAAGACTTAAACTGTACACATGAGACGAAAACAAATATCATAGTAATAAATGTAAGTAATAAATAACTAATTAAACCCTGAAACTAAATACGTATATTTAAATGTTCTTTGTCTTTTATATTATATTGTTAACACAGTAATGACTTTAACACATATTGAAACAATTAAAAGAAAAAGAAAAAAAAACACGGATCAACCTCGACCCGGAGGGCCAGATGACCCCTGGACAGCTCTGAGCTTGACCAGCACGTTCGTGTTTATATTATTATCTCGACTGAATTATATTACAAAGTCACTTATGAGTTTTTCAATGATGTTTTGATAATATTTACTTATTCTCACCTAAATGTTAACAACTAGCGTATCAAAGAATACGACCACAACTAAATAAAGACGGAAATTCACGGAGGTAACTTGGTGTAACTGGCTAGACTCCTCAAGGTGCCACAGACCTGCCATCGTCGAGTAGTTTTTCATCGTGTAGCACAACTGAGGCTATACATACGAACACGTTTACTATATAGCTGAAGTATTTTACACGTTTCGTATACAGCCACTACTGAGAGAGGGGGAGGGAGGGAGGGAGGGAGGGAAGGGGGCTACACGATGAACCCATAAATCAGGTATAGCTTGTCGAGGACGGGCTACGGGGCAATGTAAGCAATGGGGCTACTAAGACTATAGGTATAGGCTCCAAGTCCACGCCAGGCCAGGCCTGAGATGATGACGTCACTAGCAGCGTCCTCAGCGGATATTACACGACTTGTATCTCTCGTCCATCTTCTCGTGAGAGAGGGAAGAGAGGAGGAAGAGAGAGGGTGAGAGGGAGGGGAGGAGTGAGGGAGAGGGAGTAGAGCAGGAGGGCAGGAGAAAAGGCAGGAGGAGGAGGGGGAAGGAAGGAGGGGAGGGGAAGTAAGGAGGGAGAGGGGAGGAGGAGGGGGGAGGGGGAGGGGGAGGAGGGGAGGGGAAGTGAGGGGAGGAGGAGGGGGAGAGAGAGGGGGGAGGGGAGGAGAGGGGAGAGTGGGGAGGAGAGGGAGAAGAGGAAAGAGGGGAGGAGAGAAGGGGAGAGAGGGGAAAGAGAGAGTGGGGAGAGGGAAGAAGTGGAAGGATAGGGAGGGGAGGAGGGAGAGTGGGAGAGGGGAGGAAGGGAGGGGAGAGAAAGGAGGAGGGGGAGGAAGGAGGGGGAGGGAGGGAGGGGAGAGAAGAGGGGAGGGGCGAGGGGGAGGGAAGAGGGAGGAGGAGGGGGGAGGAGGGAGAAGAGAGTGGGGAGGAGGGAAGGAGTATGGGAGAGGGAGAGGAGAGGAGGAGGGGAGGGTTAGGAGGAGAAGGAGAGAAGCAGAGGAGACGGGGCAAGAGGGAAGAAGGAGGTGGAGGGAGGAAGTAAAGATGGGTAGCAGAGAAAAGTAGGAAGTGAGTAAAGAAGGAGGAGAAAGAGGAGAGAAGAGAAAGAAGATGGAAGAATGACAGAGAAGGGGAGGGGAGAGGAATGGACACAAAGCGAACAGTAACAAGTTTCAGTGTTGGTAGTGGTAGTGGTGGTGGTGGTGGTGGTGGTGGTGATAACAGCAGTGGTCACGTTAGTAGTCGTATTAGTGGTGATTATAAGTGGTGCAGATGACGTGGTGGTGAGTGGTGATACGTGGTGGTAGTCACAGAAATGGTGGTGGTAGTGATGGCAGTAGTAGTGGTGATGATAATAGCAACGGTCACACAGTCCTGTCGTAACTGGCTGGCGGGTCTCAGGTGACATGTCGGGGCGGAAGGGGACACAACAAAGCCTCGGCATCCGTCACCCCCTCCTTCCCTCCCAGACAGTTAACAGTCACAAAACGTCTTGACCTGTAAATACCTCAGCCCTGGGAACACTCGCAGAAACCGGAGAGAGTCCCTGAGAAAACCCTGTAGAAACCGCCGTGGCCCGAGGGATGGACTAGCCGAGAAAATCATAACGAATTTCAGGAAAGCTCTTTTGGCTCCACCCGTCCGTCCGCCTGATGGGAAAAGGTTTTCTTTGCCATTTTAAAAGATTTGGAGCCACAATGAGGGATTTTTCACCGCTAAGGGTAAGGGTTAGAGGAGGTGGTGGGGGAGGGGGGGATGGAGAGAAGGGGAGGGGGTGAAGGGAGGGGAAGGAGTGTATAGGGGGAGGTAGTGAAGAAGGAGGGGGTGAACGGTGGTATCCCACACACCCACTTATGTAATGGAGGTTTAGAATGCACTACCAAACACACTTATCATATACGCCTCAAAAATATTATCACATCATCACTAACTAATAAAACACAAGACTTGGTGAGTTATGTGTGAAGGGGATCATTCAGGTGGTGTGATAATACAATGTGAGAGAGAAACTTCACTAAATGGAGGAGGAGACACACACGTCCTCCCCCATGGCTCCCACACACTCGCCGATAAATTACGTTCCGACTTCTTTATAAGGACCTTCCTGTTACCTGAATAACCCGGCAGCTGCAGCCTCAACCAATGGGGCGCCGCGCATTACCGCCGGCCTCCAATAATTACACCACATCCAGGAAAGGGGCGGGTTTTGGGATTGATAAAAAACGCGCCATTCCCACTCTCGCGTGTGATTGGGCGAGGAAGGAAGATGATAAAAAGAGGCGACTGTGATTGGCTGGCACCGCGTGTAATCACATATGACATGATGAAGATGATGATGGTGTTGCGATATGAGGAAGGTGTGTACTAGTGTATGGTTGGTGGTGGCGGTAGTGGTGACTGGCATGTGTGACGTGTGTGTGTGTGTGTGTGTTGGCTACTGATGGCGACCCTCTGCACTGCCCCTGTTCCACAACCACCCCCACCGCGCCTCACCATCGCTCCACACTACCCTCCCATAACATATAATTACAGTATATAAGTTATTAATAACAGCAATTTAGTATTTATTATAGTTTTTCGTATTGAGAAAAACACGTAAAACCAACATAGGATAAACTGGACAGTGTCAGTTGTGGGTGTCGGGAAACGTTGGAAGTGTGTGGTAGTAATAATAATTAACGGTTTATTGAAAAATATGGCAGGCAAAAAACTGAAAATATAACTAAACAGAGATGAGAGGGTCACTTTGTTGTCAAGAAATACACAAGTAATATTAGTGGTAAATAATATTACTTGTATATGATGACAAGGAGGACTGGGTCTTTAAACAGTTTCAGAACAGTTACGGTACTAAAGTGAGATAG
>NW_024746422.1:0-32572 GCF_018991925.1 Homarus americanus | reverse complement strand
TTTCTCCACTCACACATCACCACACACCAGTCATCACCAGTCACACCATAAATATCACCAGTCATTATTACGCACCAGTCATTATCACACATCAGTCATCACCACAGCTCAGCTATCACACACCAGTCAATGCTCAGTCATTACCACACACCAGTCATCACCACACCATCAGAAGCACCACACGGGACGTAACTACCATTCATCTTCCAACACTTCACCACCAGACGCCTGGCAAATTTATCCTCCACCGTCACTGATACTTCAATCTTAATGTTCAACCCACTCTGCCCCAGCCTCTGATACGCACACTCCAACGTTCACCCTGTCACCTGACCTCTGCCCCATCCTGTCACTCATTTCATGCCACGCCTTACCCGTCACACCCCAACACACATGTTAGAATCATTTGGTCTGCTTCAGAGGTGTTACTGGATTGAGAATATACTGCACCGTAGTCCTTGATGTTAAACTGTGGTGCTTTCTCGTGAGGCTGAGATCATGACTCTGTTCTGGGAGGATCTATTCGTTAAATTGATCGCCTGGAAGCCCCAGTCTGAGCAAGTAAAAGGCAACACCAGCAAACAGCCTTGAATTAGCAGCGAGGAAAGGTATATTTTCCCCTCACCTCTCTCATTCGTCAGTAAGTTATCTTGGGACTGACCCAGGCAACTGGAATGCTGATCACACCTTGGAATTTGTTGTTTGATTCTATGACACAACTCTGTCTGCTTCGTCAAACATGTTGAGAGTATATTAATTACAACCTTACAGAGAAAACCTCTTTAGAGAGAGATTCCTACGACTATTCCTCTTCTCCTCACAGTCAGTCTGTTCTAGCGACTATATCACCAATTATTACAGAAGACCGTACAGGCCTGTCAGCCTTCAGAATCAAACAACAAATTCAAAAGGTGTGATCCAGCATTCAGTTACTTGCAGGTCAGTCCCAAAGATAACTTACCGACAGATAAGAGGAAATTGAGGGGAAATATACTCTTCTCGCTGCTAATTCAAGGCTGTTTGTTTGTGGTGTTGCCTTTTACTTAACTCAGATCAGCTTTCAGGCGATCAATTTAACCCGAGAATGAATCCTCCAGAACAAGAGTCATAGGTCTCTCAGCCTCACGAGAAAAGTACCACAGTTTAACATCAAGGTTCACAGTTACAGTATATTCCTCAATCCAGTAACACCTCCTGTATTGCACCAAATGATTCTAACGTAATGTGTTGGGGTGTGACGGGGTGGCGTGGCATGAGTAAGGGTGACGGGGGATGGGACTAATGGAGTGAGGTGGACGTTTACAGGGGTGGTCGTATCAGGGCTGGGGTGACAGGGGTGTTGAACGTTAAAGGAGACAGCATCAGTGACAGTGGAGGGATAAATTGCCATGTCTGGTGGTGAAGTAAGAAGATGAATGTATTGGAGTTACGTCCCGTGTGGTGCTTCTGATGGTGTGGTGATGACTATGTGTGGTAATGACTGGTGATGACTGGTGTGTGTGATAAATGACTGTAGTGATGACTGATGTGTGATATAGAGAATATATATATATATATATATATATATATATATATATATATATATATATTTCATGTAAATCCACAATGAAAACGTGGATAAGGTAAATCTTGATAAAATCACATGGGAAAATGGAAACAACGGAGCACCTTAGCTTTCGTCTTTATTCAAGACATCTTCAGAGGCAACTGGACTACATGGACAGAGAGAGGCTTAAATATACAGGGTGATCTTAAAAACATGAGGTCAGGTCATAATGATGTCATCCACTAATCCCCACACCAACACACATGTAGAGGAGCTTAAGAGAAGGGGGGTGACGTGACTAGTCAGGTCAGGTCAAAAATAAGGGACCCACAAAATAACTATCATACATCTAGATCAAAGGTTTTCAAAGCATTTTTAACCTTGGGGCACTGACAAATGAATTTATGTGACATATTATCAGTTTTGAACTGACCATCACTAAGGTTTATTGATTTTAATTCCTTAATCAAACTAGCTTCAACTAGAAGCCTTTCTGTGACACAAGATGATTTAAATTCTTCTAAGCTTTTTTCCCAAGCAATGGGGTGATTATTATTTCTAACATGAACGAACAAGCCACTGCTTTCAGATACTGTTCTGATATTATACTTATGTTGTTTGATTCTGAGCTGCAGTGTTTTTCCTGTTTGTCCTACATAATTACAATTACATTTGCTACATGGAATACAATAAATACTTCCATTTACATTCAAACTTGGGCTATTCCTTATTAACATATTGGTAATGGTTGAGTCATACTTGAAAACAACATTAATATTTAGAACCTTGAGAGACCGAACTAACGGGACAAATTCATTACGATAGGGCAGAGTCAAAATATTCTTAAGTGTAGGAACTTGTCTGGTTTGAGAGGAATGAAAGGATTTTTTAGCCCTTTTAAAACAACGATCAACAAACACAGAAGGGTACCCAAGTTTATGTGCAATAGAACGAATGTGTTTCAATTCATCGTCAATAAATTCAGAGTCACAAATACGCAGACATCTTAAGAACATAACAGAAAAAACTGACATTTTGGTAGACTCAAGGTGATTCGATAAAAAGTGAATGAAACTGTCTACCTGTGTGGGCTTTCTATATACCTTAAATTTATAGTTTTGGCCATTTCTCATGATAAGCATATCAAGAAATGGAAGGGATTCATTTATTTCTCTTTCAATTTTGAATGTGATACTAGGGACAATATTATTAAGCTTGTCTAAAAATTCCAATGGGTCACTGAAAGCAGTGCCTTGTTCGTTCATGTTAGGAATAATAATCACCCCATTGCTTGGAAAAAAGCTTAGAAGTATTCAAATCATCTTGTGTCACAGAAAGACTTCTTGTTGAAGCTAGTTTGATTAAGGAATTAAAATCAATAAACCTTAGTGATGGTCAGTTCAAAACTGATAATATGTTACATAAATTTATTTGTCAGTGGCCCAAGGTTAAAAATGCTTTGAAAACCTTTGATCTAGATGTATGATAGTTTTTTTTGTGGGTCCCTTTTTCTGACCTGACCTGGCTAGTCACGTCACCACCCTTCTCTTAAGCTCCTCTACGTGTGTGTTGGTGTGGGGATTAGTGGATGTCATCATTTTGACCTGACCTCATGTTTTTAGGTCACCCTGTATATTTAAGCCTCTCTCTGTCCATATAATCCAGTTGCCTCTGAAGATGTCTTGAATAAAGACGAAAGCCAAGGTACTCCGTTGTTTCCATTTTCCCGTGTGACTTTATCAAGATATATATATATATATATATATATATATATATATATATATATATATATATATATATATATATATATATATATATATATATATATATATAACCGCTTCTCTACTGTATACGGGGAGTGACGAGATGGAATGAGCGACTCGTAAGATAATAGAGTGACGAGGAGTTACAGGTGTGTGAGACCCTTACTTAATTAACATAACATTTCCTTAAAATTCCTCACAGCATCTTGCGTCATCCAGAGTCATTTTAATTGAGGAGGAAACTGTTGCAATCTGCTGAGTAGTTAATATTATTGCAGAAGATGCAAGAAGCTGTCAGGAAATAGAGAAAAATCTTATGTTAATGAAGGAGACTGTTATTGGGAGAGGAGACAGTTTGAGAAAGATCTGAAAAGGAGAATGGCGAAGAGTCTTGTACGAAGTGCGGCACTGGAGTGTAGCGTAAAAACTTGGAACTTGTAGACGGAAGATATAAAACGGTTGGAAGGTTATGAAACGTGGATATTTTAAACGTTTCCTGGACCTATCATTATGACCAGTAATGAATTGTTGCATCTTACGAGTGAAAAATGTCTCTCAATGACACACTTAGAGGGAGGCTGATAAAATGGATAGGGCACACTACTGAGAAAGAGACAGCTTGCTAATGGAAGTGCTTTAATGTGGAATATTAGATAAGAAACACAAGGGGAGGACGATATTGCTGGACCGGCTGAGTGAAGATTACTTCCTGCAGCACAAGGCAATATATTGTATGGACTGCCTCTTAGGGGTAGTGTGGATACAGGTCGCCGAACAATAAAACTTTTGGTACACAGGAAGGCAGCATAGGCGGCACTACACTTGTTCTCGTTCACTTCCTCATCTGTAAATTCTGATACTCGTGTACGAACTGGGAATACACAGAGAGCGAACCACCAACCCTTAGGACGGAAGGCAAGTGTTGTATCTACTCGGCCGGTGCACCTCTCAAGGGGATATTAAACGACGCTAAAAACAAAATATATCGAGCCATTTTTTTTAGGGCTTCTAGAACAGCGTCATATAGAGACTTATGACACGAGGTGGAGTGAAGTACCAGTAAGTAAATTCCACCCTAAGTATTTCTCAGTCTTGCCATGACATTATCCTAAAGCAGTAGTTCCTGTACACGTCTCCGCTCTCTTGGCCGGGTGTGTGATCGCCGCTGGGAGTGAAGGTCAGGTAGTTGTTGATGCTTTGTGTCTGTATTGAAGTAGAAGTGAACCATGAAGCGCCATCATAGCTGGAGGCAGGTGGCAAATATTCCTCACAGTTTGGTAGTTGTGGACCAGAATGACTTTCATCGACACCAAAAATTTTTCGATGATAAAACAGAGACGGGTGGAGGAGTAGTGCGGGGTGGAGGAGTAGTGTGGGGGTGGAGGAATAGTGTGGGGATGGAGGAATAGTGTGGGGGGTGGAGGAGTAGGGGGTGGGAGGAGTAGTAGGGGTTGAGAATAGTGGAGGGTGGGAGTGTGTGGGGTGGGAGTAGGGGGGGGTGGAGGAGAGGGGGGGTGGGAGGAGTTGTGCAGGGGTTGAGGGAGTAGTGTGGGGTTGAGGAGTAGTGTCGGGGAGGAGGTGGGGGTGGAGGAGGAGTGCAGGTGGAGGAGTAGTGGGGGTGGGAGGGAGTAGTGGGGTGGAGGAGTAGTGGGGGTGGAGGAGCAGGTGGGTGGGAGGAGAAAGGTGGGAGACAGTCTGGGTGGAGGAGCAGTGCAGGAGGTGGAGGAGGGTGGGGGGGAGGAGGAGGTGGGTGGAAGAGTAGGTGGGGTGGGAAGAGGAGGGGGGGTAGAAGAGGTGGGGTGGAGTGGGGGTGGGAGGAGCAGGGTGGGAGGTGGAGGAGGTGTGGGGGGTGGGAGGGAGGTGGGGTGGGAGGAGGAGGGGTGGGAGGAGGAGTGTGGGGGTGGAGGAGGAGGGGGGAGGAGGTGGGGGTGGGGGGTGGAGGAGCAGTGTGGGGGTGGAAGAGGCAGGGGAGGTGGAGGAGGAGGTTGGGGTGGAGGAGAAGGGGTGGGGTGTGTGGGGGAGTAGTGGGTGTGGAGGAGTAGTGGGGGTGGAGGAGCAGGGTGGGGTGGAGGAGCAGGGGGGGTGGAGGGAGGAGGGAGGGGTGGAGGAGAAAGTGGGGTGGAGGAGAAGTTGAAGGAGGAGGTGGGGGGTGGAGGAGTAGTGGGGGTTGAAGGGGAGTGTGGGGGGTGGGAGGAGAGGGGGGTGGGAGGAGTAGTGGGGGTGGAGGAGTAGTGGGGGGGTGGAGGAGCAGGGGGGAGGTGGAGGAGCAGGGAGGTGGGAGGGGAGGTGGGGAGGTGGAGGAGCAGGGGGTGGGGAGGAGGAGGTGGGGGTGAAGGAGGAGTGTGGGGTGGGAAGAGCAGTGTGGGAGGTAGAGGAGAGTGTGGGGGGTGGAGGAGTAGTGGGGGTGGGAGGAGGAGGCGGGGGTGGAGGAGGGGTGGGGGTGGGAGGAGTGTGGGGTGGGAGGAGCAGGTGGGAGGTGGAGGAGAAAAGGGGTGGAGGAGAAGAGGGAGGTGGGAGGAGTAGTGCTGGGGAGGAGTAGGGGGGGTGGAGGAGGAGGTGGGGGGAGGAGTAGGGGGGTGGGAGGGAGTAGTGGGGGTGGAGGAGGTGGGGGTGGAGGAGCAGGGGGTGGAGGAGCAGTGAGGGAGGAGCAGTGTGGGAGCGGGGTGGAGGGAGTGGTGCAGGGAGGGTGGAGGAGGTAGTGCTGGGGTGGAGGGGAGTGGTGTGGGGTGGGGGGTGCAGGGGTGGAGGGAGTGTGGTGGGGGTGGAGTGGTGCAGGGGTGGAGGAGGGCAGTGCGGGGTGGAGAACGTGCAGGGGGTGGAGGCAATTGCAGGGAGGTGGAGGAGGGAGCAGTGCAGGAGGTGGAGGAGTAGTGTGGGGGTGGAGCAGCTGTGCAGGAGGTGGAGGAGCAGTGCTCGGGTGGGAGGAACAGTGCAGGAGGTGGAGGGGGGAGCAGTGTGTGGGGCCCAGGAGGGCAGTGCGGAGAGGGGAGGGGGTGTTAGATTGACACATGGCTAAATCTGGCCTTGGGGCCTCTAGCCAATAGAAATTATCAAATAATGTTTTTTTCAGTGACACCCAACAGCCAAACTTCCCGTCGTATGCTTGGAAATGTGGATTAAATGTAGATGGATCACCGAACAACACAGTTGATCTTCCAGTTTCCTGAGTCAATGGATCATACTCTTGACTTCTTTCTTCGTAACAGTGACTCCTTATAACACTTTATAAACTACTTAAATATTTTACTTCCCTGTGAACCATGTAGTGCAGCACACAGGTCCTTAACACCGTGAAATGAACAATCTTCTTCATTTCATGTAAGACACAAATGCAATGATATTATAATAGAGTTCTCTCCGAGGGTTACCGCAATAAATACAATATATATTGATGCGTAAAATAATGATGCACAAGTCTTGAAGAGAAACTATTGAGCGACTGTTAGGGTGGTGGGACCAGAAATATCTAGGACGGGGAGTTGGAAGCAAAAGCAATAAAAGAGCAAGAAATAAAGACAATAGATTATTTATCCAAGAGATATTATCGGTAAATACGTGAAGATATACAGTATGTGAAGGGAAAATGTAAGAAGCAGGGACCGCAAATAGTGAAGAAATATTGAATTATTATGGAAATATATAAAGTTAAAGAGTAGTGAGCCAAATCGTTTACCTGATGAATAAAAAAGCTCATATTTTGTGAATTTACAAAATACATAACTTGTAGTCCCTTACTGCCAGGAGCATAGCTCACCACATGATGATACCGTTACTCTGAGAGAATTGCTAACATTTAGAAAGACATTTAAAATACTCTTGTCTGAGGGCGAGAAATGTGAGCATCCCTAACTAGCTTCTTTAATTTACAGTGCTTCAGCCAACCCAACACCAGCCGAAAATTTTGTAGACAGGTAAAAGATTGAATAATAATATTATTATTATTATTATTATTATTATTTTTATTTTATTTTATTTATTTATTTTTATTTATTTATTTATTTTTTTAATTTTGTATATTTTTGTATATTTATTATTATTTTTATTATTATTTTGCCCCCCCCCAGGCCCTGATGTGGGTCAATGACCTGTGCCCGGGTGGGCTAATCCCCGTAAAAAAAAAAAGAAAAAAAAAGAGCCTCACTACCGACTACCAGCCGATCACTGACCTCACCTCTTTACCGCCAAATACTGACTATCATATCCTGTTTGGTCAAATCGTAAACTTCATTTAAATTACCCTACTGATATTAATTCCACTTATCTAAACTATATAAAAACATAATACAATAAATATACAATGTAATAAAACAAATTTTATACTAAAATGAATGGCTCAGTCAGTGTTGGAGAGTAATGAGCGAAACTGATCTAGCCAACCACACACCATCCGAACCAACGTATTTCATCATCACTACATATAGCACCATCCATCATCACTACATATAACACTATCCATCATCACTAAATATAACACCATCCATCATCACTACATATAACACTATCCATCATCACTACATATAACACCATCCATCATCACTACATATAACACCATCCATCATCACTACATATAACACCATCCATCAGCACTACATATAACACTATTCATCATTACTACATATAACACTATCTATCATTACTACATATAACACTATCCATCATCACTACATATAACACTATCCATCATCACTACATATAACACCATCCATCACCACTACATATAACACCATCCATCATCACTACATATAACACCATCCATCATCTCTACATATAACACCATCCATCATCACTACTTATAACACCATCCATCATCACTACTTATAACACCATCCATCATCACTACATATAACACCATCCATCATCACTACATATAACACCACCCATCATCACTGCATGTAACACCATCCATCATCACTATATATAACACCATCCATCATCACTTCATATAACACCATCCGTCATCACTATATATAACACCACCCATCATCACTATATATAACATCATCCATCATCACTATATATAACATCATCAATAATCACTACATATAACACCATCTATCACCACTACATATAACACCATCCCTCATCACTACATATAACACCATCCATCATCACTATATATAATACCATCCATCATCACTATATATAACACTTTACAATCCATCAGCACTGCATATAACGCAAATCATCTCATCCTACATATAACACCATCTATCATCACTGCATACATCCATCATCACTACATATAACGCAAATCCATCATCACTACATATAACACCACCATCCATCATCACTGATGTAACGCCGTCGTATTAACAAAGCGCCAGCACCATCAAATCGTCACTGCATGTACCGCCCATCGTCGCTGCATATAGCTTGCAAATCCATCATCACTACATATAACACCATCCATCATCACTACATGTAACACCATCCATCATCACTACATATAACACCATCCATCGTCACTACATATAACACCACCCATCGTCACTACATATAACACCATCCATCATCATTACATATAACACCATCCATCATCACTACATATAACACCACCATCCATCATCACTACATATAACACCACCCATCATCACTACATATAACACTATCCATCACCACTACATATAACACCATCCATCATCACTACATATAACACCATCCATCATCACTACACATAACACCATCCATCATCACTACATATAACACTATCCCTCATCAGTACATATAACACTCCATCATCACTACATATAACACCGTCCATCATCACTACATATAACACCATCCATCATCACTACATATAACACGATCCATCATCACTACATATAACACCATCCGTCATCACTACTTAAAACACTATCCATCATCACTACATATACTGTAACGCCATACATCATAACTTCATATAACACCATCCATCATCACTACATATAACACCATCCGTCATCACTACAACACCATCCGTCATCACTCTACTTACCATCCCTCATCACTATATTTTTAAATTCCAACCTCACTATAATTATTTCTGAATGGAATGGTCAAATTTTGAATTGACCTCAGTGAGAGAGCTGTTAGGGTCATTATGTCAAAATGGGGAAACACTCTGTCACCCAAGTGCCAAAGTGCGGAAAGGCCCAGGGGAAGGGCCAGGAGAAGAAGGTCACCGTCCCCGAGAAGAAGGTGAAGGGCTCCGGTCCCCGAACTCAAAAGGTGGAGACCACCACAAAACCCAAGGCTAAAGAACACAATGCTCAAAAACCCAAGTTTCAAAAACCCAATGCTCAAACACCCAAAGCTCAAAACAACAAGAAGAAAGTAAAGACCACCTTCTGCCATGTGCAAAAGGACGAGATCGTGCCCTGGGGAGACTACATCTACACCGGGAAAAAGACACAGAACAACTAGAAGCGCTGAACAGTCACCATCCCTTCTGATGTGATGTTAAATAAAAATAAAAATATTAATTGATTTTGTTTGTATTATTTATGCTTTTATTATTTACATATGTACACTATATATATATATATATATATATATATATATATATATATATATATATATATATGTGTAACCGGGTCGAATTTGCTGACTTAATTTCTCAATGACTTGGGGGCTTATTAGTAAAATTTAATAGATGGTAAAGGCAGGAAGTGCCTTGAGAAAAATCCCGAACCAGCACAAGAACACTTAAATCTACTACACAAAATGAACTGTCCGTGACCCGTGGAAGGATAGCGTCTGTGACTGGGATGAATGAGACACACTGTAAAATTTAGACACTTATATTCCCTCCAACACTACAAACACAATCAAATAATGGTACACCAATATGCGCACCTCTTAACTTAAACTTTAACCACTACTCTGGGGAATAAAAGTTATAAATGACATAGAAATTATTAGAAACACAGGCAACAATAAATTTGAAGTATTAAGAAATGTTGCTTGCACACATGAAACAGGCCTCTTAAGGGCTTTCACAAAATAATATCAGTCACTTAGGAAATGGTATTAAAAAATAAGAAATTAAATACTCTACAATGAATAGGCCTTAAGTGCACTCAACAAAATTATATCACCCCAACAGATGCACACTTCCTAACCTAACTTAACCACTACTCTGGGGAACAAAGGTTATACCTGAGATCAGAATTATGAAGAAAAATTAGATGCATTAAAAGAGTCAAATCACAGTATCACTCTGGTTCCACTTAATGACACAAACATTCAAAAAACACTACTATCAAAATTATTTAAGAAATATTAAACTACACACGTCAAGATAATATCAGTCTGAGGAATGGTGTTAACTACACCCGTGATAAGGAAGATAAAATGTTCCTCTAGGTATCTCCTAGAATCCTAGACTCACGGTCTCAGTGTGTGACCATTAATATACTCAGATAGCCCCAGTGTACTCCCAGTGCGTCCATGGGCAGGAAGAGAGTGAGCCAATCAGACCCTGTGCAGTTGAGAGGAGCTTTAGCTTCCCGTTAGCAAGAGGGTTTCACTAAGCGGCTCTGGACATGTGGTGTTGTGAGCCGACGTCCGCTGGGCACCCAGACGGCTAGATTCCCTCAAGAGATCCTTTGGTACCCCGCTAAACAGTGGCAGGCCTACTCTGATCGGTCCAATGGCGACAGTCGCCACCCTCAATCATCAACGGCAGTCTCAAACGGCCGTCAATCTCTCGCAGTCAAACTCCGGTCAACTCCGGTCAACTCCAGTCAAGTGGGTTCTGACGGAAACCCTGAAATGAACTCACTGTTAGCTCTAGTTAACTTTACCACTGCCCTATCTAACCCTGTCTGAGATCGAATGAGACTTACTTGTTATACTGCAATAGCGCAGCACAGGTGACTAGGCCACGTGACTATTTCTGATGGACGCGCGGAACGTCTTGTCTGTGTGACTGCTCTCCGGGACTGGGAGAGAACCCGCCTCGTGTCCTCTCAAGGCGTTAGCTTGGTCCTACGTGATATATTTACTGCCTAACTAATAACTCCTTGGGACACCCGTAACATTATTCAGACTGCTAAACGATCTATAATAATTTCAAATTCAATAATAGTCCCTTAACTTCATGAATCGCATCATTATTAATTCGGTAAATCACATTTAATATCATATAGGCCTAGTTCCGCAGTCTCTCGCTACGAGCAGGCAGCGCTCCCTCCCCTCAGATGACCTTGAACGCTCAGTATCACTCATGGCGGGGCATTTGAAATTACTCTGAAATTTCTGGATATTACAATCGACCCCTCTAAAAAAAAGACAGCACTGTCCTCATGTGCTGAGAAAACATGCATACGACCCCCCTAACATTTTGTTCTAAGGACTGCACCTCACCCCTTTTGCTAAATGCAGCATTTGTCTTCTCTTCTCTCCTTTTCTCTCCCGCTAACACTCGACCCCCCTAAAAAAAAGACAGCACTGCCCTCATGTGCTGAGAGAACAACTTAGAACCCACCTTCAACTCTGTACTATTCCACTCGCAGCTAGCAACTCCATTTCTTCCTAGCCCAACTCAATCCAACCAGAACATCACGCTCCCCTTTTGCCTGGCCCTTGAACTAAGAGGAACCAGTGTCAAAAAAATACACAGTCCAAAACAAACATGCTCTCCTTTTGCCTGGCCCTTGAGCTAAGAGGAACCAGTGTCAAAACAATACTCAGTCCAAAACAAACATGCTCTCCTTTTGCCTGGCCCTTGAGCTAAGAGGAACCAGTGTCAAAAAAATACTCAGTCCACGTCTCCGAACCTCATGCCGGCAGACCAACCCTCTGAAAATGTACCAGTCCATCTTAGTGAGGCCCTGGACATTACAACCGTACTCTCAATCCCGCTCATGACAGCAACTCAATCCCGCTCATGACAGCAACTCAATCCCGCTCATGACAGCAACCACTACTCAACGCACATCTCTGACCTAACCATCTCTCCAATCCCCTCTGCCCTACTCACAACTCCTCCAACTCACCCCGTACGACCTGCCTTTTCTCATTACCATGCACCCTAAACTGTAATCGGTCGGCTTCGTCTTGTCTCTCAGCTGGAGGGCTCGATCAACCTCTCTGAACTACTTACGTACCCCTATTTTTCCCACTTGGACCTCACACTTCCTTGACTGCTGGACGTGTGCCTGACATTCACCCCTTGTTTCCTCCCTGAACCGTTGAATGTGTGCCTGAGACTCCCACTTGAACCTGTTTACCTGTGCTTGATAATCCCTCTTTAGGTCTCCGAACTCCTCTCTCCGCTGCACCAAGGTCCCGCGGCCGTCTCTCTTCCTCCTCATACACATCTCTATTGTCAAGCCTAACCAACTCAGTCCGGGCACAAGGATGAGCATCAGTGCGAGTTCAATCCCTACCATTGCTAACCAACACATGATGGCGTTCATTATCCCAACCACAGTACTATCAGTCACGACATTAAAAACTACGCTCTGCTACCATTTGTAACCGGTCGGAATTTGCTGGACTTTAATTTCTCACTTGACTTGGGGTTTATTAAAATTTAATAGATGGTAAAGGCAGTGGAAGCGCCCCTTTGAGAAAAATCCTGAACCAGCACAAGAACACTTAAATCTACTACACAAAATGAACTGTCCGTGACCCGTGGAAGGATAGCGTCTGTGACTGGGATGAATGAGACACACTGTAAAATTTAGACACTTATATTCCCTCCAACACTACAAACACAATCAAATAATGGTACACCAATATGCGCACCTCTTAACTTAAACTTAAAACCACTACTCTGGGGAATAAAAGTTATAAATGACATAGAAATTATTAGAAACACAGGCAACAATAAATTTGAAGTATTAAGAAATGTTGCTTGCACACATGAAACAGGCCTCTTAAGGGCTTTCACAAAATAATATCAGTCACTTAGGAAATGGTATTAAAAAATAAGAAATTAACTACTCTACAATGAATAGGCCTTAAGGGCTTTCAACAAAATTATAGCACCCCAACAGATGTACACTTCCTAACCTAACCTAACCACTACTCTGGGGAACAAGGTTATACCTGAGATCAGAATTATGAAGAACAATTAGAGGCATTAAAAGAATCAAATCACAGTATCACTCTGGTTCCACTTAATGGCACAAACATTCAAAAAAACACTACTATCAGAATTATTTAAGAAATATTAAACTACACACGTCAAGATAATATCAGTCTGAGGAATGGTGTTAACTACACCCGTAATAAGGAAGATAAAATGTTCCTCTAGGTATCTCCTAGAATCCTAGACTCACGGTCTCAGTGTGTGACCATTAATATACTCAGATAGCCCCAGTGTACTCCCAGTGCGTCCATGGGCAGGAAGAGAGTGAGCCAATCAGACCCTGTGCAGTTGAGAGGAGCTTTAGCTTCCCGTTAGCAAGAGGGTTTCACTAAGCGGCTCTGGACATGTGGTGTTGTGAGCCGACGTCCGCTGGGCACCCAGACGGCTAGATTCCCTCAAGAGATCCTTTGGTACCCCGCTAAACAGTGACAGGCCTACTCTGATCGGTCCAATGGCGACAGTCGCCACCCTCAATCATCAACGGCAGTCTCAAACGGCAGTCAATCTCTCGCAGTCAAACTCCGGTCAACTCCGGTCAACTCCAGTCAAGTGGGTTCTGACGGAAACCCTGAAATGAACTCACTGTTAGCTCTAGTTAACTTTACCACTGCCCTATCTAACCCTGTCTGAGATCGAATGAGACTTACTTGTTATACTGCAATAGCGCAGCACAGGTGACTAGGCCACGTGACTATTTCTGATGGACGCGCGGAACGTCTTGTCTGTGTGACTGCTCTCCGGGACTGGGCTAGCCAGCGTCGTGTCTCCCCAAGGCGCTAGCTTGGGCCTACGTGATATATTTACCGCCTAACTAATAACTCCTTGGGACACCCGTAACATTATTCAGACTGCTAAACGATCTATAATAATTTCAAATTCAATAATAGTCCCTTAACTTCATGAATCGCATCATTATTAATTCGGTAAATTACATTTAATATCATATAGGCCTAGTTCCGCAGTCTCTCGCTACGAGCAGGCAGCGCTCCCTCCCCTCAGATGACCTTGAACGCTCAGTATCACTCATGGCGGGGCATTTGAAATTACTCTGAAATTTCTGGATATTACATATATATATATATATATATATATATATATATATATATATATATATATATATATATATATATATATATATATATATATATATATATATATATATATATATTTATTTATATTTATTTATATATATATTATATTAAATAAAATTGAATGTATTATTAAAGGAAAGTCTTTTCTTATTATTATTATTATTATTATTATTATTATTATTATTATTATCAGTATCATTGCTGCAGCTGTTGTTGTTGCTATTACTAAAACCCAACGTACTCTTCTGTAATCTGGGAATAACTTTCAGTCATCATTGTTTGTATCGAAGATATAGCGATGTATCACTTGCTTCTCACTATTGTGACTCGGGTTCGATAATAATCTTTGAATCGTATGTGAGAAGATTGTTGTCCACTACGACCCAACCGTATTGATCTTCTGAGTGTAAAATGATTCTAAGATACGAGAATTGAAGAAAATGCTAAAGGAACATTTTTTCAGGGCTGTGGAGTCGAAGACAAAACCTTCGACTCCGACTCCTCAAATTTTTATGCTTCCGACTCCGACTCCTTGGCCTATTTGTAACAACTATTTCTACCATCCTAATTGTAATTTGTATGTTGTAACCTGCGTAGGTAAAAAGTAAAACACCGTGGCTATACTGCTACAGCTTTATTAATGATCTGGACGATATTTAAGAACTACAAAAAGATGATAGGCTTGACTTTCAAAGTTTCAATCAAAAGAAAAATAAATTTATTAAGAATTCAAGATATTAACTAGAAAACACCATTTACATGTATATCTAAAAGTTCGATCTCAGCATATGAATTTTGTTTAAGCTCATAATCTGATGTGGATCTAAATGATGATCCTACAATTCCTTTTAAAGTAAAGTTATATATTTATGTACATTAAAGAAATGAATACCTTATTAAGGAAAATGGATAAACCTTACATGATTAAGTTATTAAATTAAATTTGCCTTAATCTCACCAAAAACAGGTTGTAGCTAATTGTTTTGTAGCTGAGAGCCTCTGTGCAGTTTTCAACGAAACAAAATTTGATATAATTCAAAATTTCAAATGGTAAAGAAGAGACTATCGTCCAAAATTATAGTGCTATACTGTGCCTGCTACAATAAATTCATAATAATGCTTATAAAATGGAAATAAATTCTTTTAATAATTTAAGAAAATTAGTGGGATCAGTGGAATCACTGCAATGAATATGCCTGAGTTCATATATTTGTTCTTAGGAACAGAATAGCTTCAGTCAGATCTTCCTTCATGGAAGCCCTTAAATCTGATCTGATTATTTTCAGTGCAGAAAACAGTCTTTCTACACTGACCTGAGTGGGTGGCATTGCTGTCACAGCTCTAGCTACATCTTTTACAATCTCTGGGTAAGCAGGTATGGCTTCTTTATAATGTTAATTACAATAAAGTTATATAAAGTAAGGGTTGCCATTTCTGGTTAGTAAAATACCGTGCTCCTCAACGGACAGTATTGCGGTCCCTATCTCTGCCTATCTATCTATCTACCTACCTATCTAAGCAATGCACCACTTTATCTATCTATCTACGTTAGATATAGATAGGTAGATAGATAAAATTGTGTAATAGTACTGCACTGTACACATGATAATTTGAAAATATATTTAGTATATATAATTTGCACATCAATAAAACTCTTCCAATCCTTATCTATAGAGAAAGCTCCCACTGAAGTTCTGAACTGTCTTAGAGGTTGTATGATAGAATAATAGATGTAAAAATGTGAAGTAAGTCAGAGGAAATTGCTAAGCTACAAATTACTCTGTGATTTATATTAGCATTACATTTTCAAACTACACGCAGGATGGCAACTGTTCCTGCAGTTGACTAAATAAAACCAGAAGTTTCATTTCTTTTCTATCAACCCTCTTATAGTGGGCGGAAGGGATTTAATATAATTAAATAATGGAGGGAAATACTCAGATACTAATACTATTACTAAGCTCGTGAAGAAAATGGCAATTCAGTGCAATCAAGATTCAGCTGGAGTCGGAGTCTGGACAATTTTACCGACTCCGACTCCACAAGCCGAAATTTCCTCCGACTCCTCGACTCCGACTCCGACTCCACAGCCCTGCCTGCTGCTGCTGTTGCTGCTACTGCTGCTGCACCTACAGGATAAACTCCCCCACAGACCATCACCTGCTGCTGCTACTGTTATTGTTGTTGCTGTTGCTGCTACTGCTGCTGCACCTACAGGATCAACTCCCCAACAGTCCACTACCACCACCTGTTGCTGCTGCACCTACAGGATCAACTCCCCCATCGTCCACCACCACCACCTTCTGCTCCTGCACCTACAGGATCACCTCCCCCACAGTCCACCAATACCAACTGCTGCTGCCCATGTGCCTACAGGATCACCTCCCTCACCAGTCCACCATCACCACCTGCTGCTGCTGCACCTACAGGATCAAGGATCACCAACTACCCCCACAGTCCACCACCACTGCTGCTGCACCTATACGATCATCTCCCCCACAGTTCACCATCACCACCTGCTGCTGCACCTACAGGATCAACTCCCCCACAGTACACTACCACCACCTGCTGCTGCAGGATCAACTCACCACATACACTACCACCACCTGCTGCTGCTCTGTTGTTGTTGCTGCTGCTGCACCCAGGATAAACTCACCCACAGTCCACTACCACGCCTGCTGCTGTTGCTGCTGCTGCTGTTGTTGTTGCTGCTGCACATACAGGATCAACTCCCCCAGTCTACTACCACCACCTGCTGATGCTGCTGCTGCCTCTAGGATCAACTCCCCCCACAGCCCACTACCACCATCTGCTGCTGCTGGTGCTGCTGCTGTTGCTACTGCTGCGGCTGCGCCTACAGGATCAACTCCCCCATAGTCCACCACCATCACCTGCTCCTGCTACACCTACAGGATCACCTCCCCCATAGTCCACTGCCACCACCTGCTGCACCTACAGGATTAACTCCCCCAGGCCCACTACTAACACCTGCTGCTACTGCTGCAACTGCAGGATCAACTCCCCCACAGCCAACACAACCACCTACTGCTAATACTGCAACTACAGGATCAAATCCCCTACAGGTCACCACCACCACTTGCTGCTGCACCTACAGGATCAACTCCCCACAGGCCGCCACCACAACCACCTGTTGCTGCTGCTGCTGCTGCACCACAGTATCAACTCCCCACAGCCCACCACCACCTGCTGCTGCTGCATCTACGTCAATTCCCCACAGTTCACTACCATTATCTGCTGCTGCTGCCTTGCAGCTGGGGCTGCTGTTGTTGCTGCTACTGCTGCTGCTGCACCTACAGGATCAACTCCCCACAGACCACCACCACCTGCTGCTGCTGCTACACCTAGGATCAACTCCCCAACGGTCCACTACCAACACCTGCTGCTGCTGCTGCCTGATCAACTCCCCACAGTCCACCACCACCTGCTGCTGCATCTGCAGGATCAACTCCCCACAGGCCACCACCACCTGCTGCTGCTGCTGCTACTTTACCTAGGATCAACTCCCAACGGTCCACTACCAACACCTGCTGCTGCTGCACGGATCAACTCCCCACAGACCACCACCACCTGCTGCTGCTGCTGTTGTGTTGCTGCTGCTGCTACTTTACCTACAGGATCAACTCCCCAACGGTCCACTACCAACACCTGCTGCTGCTGCTACAGGATCAACTCCCCACAGTCCACCACCACCTGCTGCTGCATCACAGGATCAACTCCCCCACAGGCCACCACCACCTGCTGCTGCTGCTGCTACTTTACCTACAGGATCAACTCCCCAACGGTCACTACCAACACCTGCTGCTGCTGCACCTACAGGATCAACTCCCCACAGTCCACCACCACCTGCTGCTGCATCTGCAGGATCAACTCCCCACAGGCCACCACCACCACCTGCTGCTGCTGCTGCTGCCTTTACCTACAGGATCAACTCCCCAACGGTCCACTACCAACACCTGCTGCTGCTGCACCTACAGGATCAACTCCCCACAGACCACCACCCTGCTGCTGCATCTCACAGGATCAACTCCCCACAGACCACCACCACCTGCTGCTGCTACTGTTATTGTTGCTGCTGCTGCACCTACAGGATCAACTCCCCACAGACCACCACCACCTGCTGCTACTGTTATTGTTGTTGCTGCTGCTGCTGCAGCTGGGCTGCTGTTGTGCCTGCTGCTGCTGCACCTACAGGATCAACTCCCCACAGACCACCACCACCTGCTGCTGCTGCTTCTGCCTACAGGATCAACTCCCCAACGGTCCACTACCAACACCTGCTGCTGCTGCACCTACAGGATCAACTCCCCACAGTCCACCACCACCTGCTGCTGCACCTACAGGATCAACTCCCCCAGACCACCACCACCTTGCTGCTGCTGCTTTACCTCAGGATCAACTCCCCAACGGTCCACTACCAACACCTGCTGCTGCTGCACTTACAGGATCAACTCCCCAAGGCACCACCACCTGCTGCTGCTGCTGCTGCTTTTTACCTACAGGATCAACTCCCAACGGTCCACTACCAACACCTGCTGCTGCACCTACAGGATCAACTCCCCACAGTCCACCACCACCTGCTGCTGCACCTACAGGATCAACTCCCCCAGGCCACCACCACCGTGCTGCTGCTGCTACTTTACCTACAGGATCAACCCCAACGGTCCACTACCAACACCTGCTGCTGCTGCACCTACAGGATCAACTCCCACACACCACCACCACCTGCTGCTGCTGCTGCTACTTTACCTACAGGATCAACTCCCCAACGGTCACCACCACACCTGCTGCTGCTGCACCTGCAGGATCAACTCCCCACAGTCCACCACCACCTGCTGCTGCACTACAGGATCAACTCCCCACAGACCACCACCACCTGCTGCTGCTGCTGTTATTGTTGCTGCTGCTGCTACTTCTACACAGGATCTCCCCAACGGTCCATTACCAACACCTGCTGCTGCTGCACCTACAGGATCAACTCCCCACAGACCACCACCACCTGCTGCTGCTACTGTTATGTTGTGTTGCTGCTGCTGCAGCTGTGCTGTTGTTTGCTATGCTGCTGCACCTACAGGATCAACTCCCCACAGACCACACCACCACCTGCTGCTGCTGCTGTTATTGTTGCTGCTGCTGCTACTACCTACAGGATCAACTCCCCAACGGTCCACTACCAACACCTGCTGCTGCTGCACCTACAGGATCAATTCCCACACAGGCCACCACCACCTGCTGCTGCTGCTCCTACAGGATCAACTCCCCCACAGTCCACCACCATCACCTTCTCCTGCTGCACCTACAGGATCACCTCCCCCATAGTCCACTGCCACCACCTGCTGCACCTACAGAATTAACTCCCCCATAGTCCACTCCCACCACCTGCTGCTGCTGCTGCTGCAACTGCAGGATGAACTCCCCCACAGGCCACCACAACCACCTGCTGCTGATGCTGCAGCTACAGGATGAATTCCCCCACAGGCCACCACCACCACTTGCTGCTGCACCTACAGGATCAACTCTCCCACAGGCCACCACCACCACCTGCTGCTGCTGCTCCACCTACAGGATCAACTCCCCCACAGGCCGCCACCACAACCACCTGCTGCTGCTGCTGCACCTACAGGATCAACTCCCCCACAGTCCACCACCACCACTTGCTGCTGTTGCTGCTGTTGCTGCTGCTGTTGTTGCTACTGCTGCTGCACCTACAGGATCAACTCCCCCACAGTCCACCACCACCACTTGCTGCTGTTGCTGCACCTACAGGATCAACTCCCCCCACAGTGCACCACCACCACTTGCTGCTGCACCTACAGAATCAACTCTCCCACAGTCCACCACCACCACCTGCTGCTGCTGCACCTACACGATCAACTCCCCCACGCCCACTACCACCACCTGCTGCTGCACCTACAGGATCAACTCCCCCACAGGCCACCACCACCACGTGCTGTTGCTGCTGCACCTACAGGATCACCTCCCCCGCAGTCCACTACCACCACCTGCTGCTGTTGCTAAGCAACCCACAGGATCAACTCCCGGCAGTCCACCACCACCACCTGCTGCTGCTGCTGCACCCACAGGATCAACTCCCCACAGTCCACCACCACCACCCGCTGCTGCCAACCCACAGGATCAACTCCCCACAGTCCACACCACCACCACCCGCTGCTGCTGCACCTGGCTAAGATCAACTCCCCGCCATGGTCCACTACCACCACCTGCTGCTGCTGCTGCTGCATCTACAGGATCAACTCCCCCACAGTCCACCAACACTACCTGCTGCTGCTGCTGCACCTACAGGATCAACTCCCCCACAGTCCACCACCACCACCTGCTGCTGCTGCTGCACCTACAGGATCAACTCCCCCACAGTCCACCACCACCACCTGCTGCACCTACAGGATCCACTCGCCCACAGTCCATCACCACCACCTGCTGCTGCTGCTGCTGCACCTACAGGATCAACTCCCCCACAGGCAGTTGGGATGATAATAGACAGGACGGACAGACTTGAGGCAGATTAGAAGGCATTTATAAACAAGTATAACACCAAATTGACCATAGCTGCATCAGTGAGGGTAGCTGGTCTTACATCCACCAGCGTAAATAATAATATGCATTAAAAAGTAACACCCTCGCGCGGAAAGAACATCGATGGTCGGTCAGTCGTGTGAGATGGGCCTAAAACTGACTAACGCACATGACGACTATGATGACTTAACACAGGTGATGACTTAGCGGATGGTGACTAATCTACCCAGAATCAAGGTCACTTCTCTTCATAATATATATTTTATCTCGGAATGATCATCGGTGATTCATAATAATTTTTTTTTGATGATTTTACCCTCTCCTTATGGCGAATATTTCTTTAACTAATTTTTCTAACTTTTATTCTATTCCTTCCTATAGTATACTACATACTTACAGTACCTAATAACCCGGACCATGATTATATCAACCAGGACCATGATTATAACAACCACGACCATGACTATAACAACCAGGACCATGATTATAACAACCACGACCATGACTATAACAACCACGAATATGATTATAACAACGACCATGATTATAACAACCACGACCATGATTATAACAACCACGACCATAATTATAACAACCACGAATATGATTATAACAACGACCATGATTATAACAACCGCGACCATGATTATAACAACCACGACTATGATTAAAACAAGCACGACCATGATTATAATAACCACGACCATCTGGAAAAGATGTCGCTGTACGCTAGCCAAGCACGAGCGTTCGAACTTTCACGCCTCTGTAAACTGTACCACCGACTCGCCACGGGGAAGGCCCACAATCACTTGTCTAAGATACTAATAGGAATAGCCGTGTATATGTTCTGGGTGGCTGTAACGGCACAATATTTTTCATCAAACTTGGGAAAAATCGCAAAATTCGTAGAATAGAACAAACCTGGTCCCATGTCGATGATTTTTTAGGAAGGAATTAATTAACAATTATAATTACGATGGAAAACGATGCAAGTCTACAGACTTGCCGCAACCTCATTCGCTGTACGCCAGCTGCCGTTCAATCTTTCACCGGCACGGCGCTAGATCACTGTCCTCTGTTTTTCTGACACGTACAGTATACTGACTGACTGACTGACCAGCAACTTGTATACACACACACACACACATATATATATATATATATATATATATATATATATATATATATATATATATATATATATATATATATATATACCTAACCAAACAGCACTACTATGAAACCAACATGTACACCTCATTCACAGGTACGCCCAGCCAAGCATGTTGTCTGAACTTTCACTGGCACAAGGCCCAGATCACTTATTGTCCTCTGTTTTCTGGACACGTATATATACTGGACTGGGACTGGACTGGCAACTTGTATATTAATAATATTATATATATATATATATATATATATATATATATATATATATATATATATATATATATATATATATATATATATATATATATATACATATACCTAACCAAACAGCACCTCACTTAACACACCAAGTTGTTGGAGGGTTTCTGTGATAGCACCTGGTAATATCTGGACGTCTCATTTATCGACTCGTACCTGATGACTATCATAATAGACAAAACATGTAGCTTGTCGATGCTTTACTTTATCATATCTTATATTTTACCTGTTTATAACGAAGATACTTGGTACTCTTTACCACAGAACATTGTGTTGTCCAAGTCTTAACTGAGAACTCTGACACATGTGTACAAGTAGTCGTAGTTTCCAAAAGTCGAACAGAAGTTCAGACAATCGTGAGGTCGTAAACATGTGGTCGCAAATGGAACGAAAAGATTAAAGAAATACGATCAGTGTCACAAGTATGGCAAGACTGGTCCACGATTTAGTTGACCAGTCTTGCCCTCTCGCCCTCACCTCCTTACCAGTTGAAGGAAACGACCCGAGACAACTTACTGGTCTCTCCAAACTTTTAGCTCTCACTAACGCAAAAGCTTCTCAATATTCCGTACAGTTGTGGAGAAAATGCTCTTGACACTACTGGCAATATTTAACATCTACACTTGAGGATCTTGTAGGTAAGGATGATATAGATTTCAACGTTATTCATTCAGACTTTTCGTGATAGTTTTGTATGGTGATGTTTCTGATATATCTAAAGTGCACGAAACAGGTGACTCAGAGACAGACTTCATAATTTTGAGTCGTTCACTGTCTCTTGTGTAAAAATAAATTCCACTTAAGAACCTCACCAGCAACCAGTTCGCCATGGTGGTCCTACCAGTGTCAACAAACACCCACCAACAGTGATTACTAGATCGAGAGAACTGAAGCTCCTCACCACGACAAGGCAGTTACCAAACATCAGTTCTCTGAATTAAAAACTGCAGTGGGATACAAGGGACCCACTTTTAGGTCTGAGTCTGCCACCAACTCAGACGTGTTTTTGTTGAAGGAGTTATCCACCTTTGGCAGTGGAGGTCCATCCTCCTAAAATATTACCTTCCGAACACTTCTGAGGTACATGCTCATATCCATGCCATATTTCAGCCAGAGATAGTGAACATCTATGAGCTAAATCTTAATAGTAACAGTATTGTGACCAAGTCCTAGTTTGCTGATCTTGACTGACTTTCTACCTCATTTACACACAGCTGAAGGGTCTCAACTGTTTCTCTTACAACACAACATATTTATCGTTTGTCACTCCTGATCTGTTTGTTTTTGTTTTTGTTTTATTTCAGCATTTTTTTATAATGCAATTTGTTTTTGCCTTTTGTTACCCCCCCCCCCAGGCCCCATGTGGGTCAGGGACCTGTGCCCGGGTAATTCCCTTAATACACCAACAAATTTTCAACAATAACACGTGCTTAATATAATATGCAAGTACAGTAGCCACTAGGAAACCAACATGGTATACATGCATTGAAGTTAATTGTATACGGTAATTTAATTTGCTATGTTATTCTGAATTCTAGTCTAGTTTAGTTTAAAGTATATTCTTGAACGGGAAGACATAAACAGATTATTGATGCTGAAATCTGGCCCCAGTAACCATAAGAGCCACGAGTCTTGTATCCTGGTGTCACTTTGACGTGTGTGTAAAACATTTATATATTATATACACAGTAATATCATAAATATATTTGTTTCCAATATACGAACTAAAAATAGTTTTTCAGTATTATTGCAAGTGAACGTTTGGGTCACATGGTATTTAAAACTGTATATATACCTGCAACATTGCGCCAGGGAAAGTTATTATCACTATCACCGTTTCTGTAATGTAATGATAACAGTCATGGTTACTGCTGCTCATAGTTGGGTTATAACCGAGGCACAGGAGGAGGTATAACGGGTCACATGAAGGGGTATAACCCGATACAGGAGGGGGTATAACGGGTCACATGAGGGGGTATAACCGGACACAGGAAGAGGTATAACGGGTCACAAGAAGGGTATAACCGGACACTGAAGATGGATTAACCGAAGTCACAGGAGGAAACTAATATCACCAAGGCGGAGGTTCTGTGGCACCGAGTAAGACCTCCGCTCCAGCTGCAGGCTCGTGTCTACGCTAACCTGTCTAGAAACTGCACCAGTATTGGGTGAGTTACTCCTGGGGCACAACACCGGGCGGAACTGGGTTAATGTATTCTTAAAGAACGCCTCACATTGACAGCAACTCTTAATTATGATATAACTTGCCAATTTAGTCCGAATTATTCTTAGTTTTTTATTTCGATTGTATCTATGATCACAATGTATATATATATATCGCATCCCCTTGACCTTTAACTGATCTTCACCAAAAACACGGACGCCTACATGACATTTCCCCAAAATCCCACCCAAAAGTTTAAGTTCAATCATTTTAAACATTTAGTAGTCCATTTTCAATTATAAACGTAAACAAACAAAATCACACAATTATCAGATCAAAATTGTTGCCGAGTTACTCTAAATAACATGCATACATGCTCAACCAATCAATAAACTCTGGGTATTATGACAAATACAAAGATAATTTTAGTAATATATACCAAACAAGCTTATACTATGAACGCACCCACGCTATGTGCGAAAGTAAAATAATACCCCAAAACCATCGAAAAACCCTGATTAAATCCTACCCTCACCCAACATAACGTTGGGAATTTAAAATCCGCAAATTCGCTGGATGACCGAAACGATAATACAGAAGAAAAAAAATAAACGGGGAGGAGGAACGCGAACTTGGCGGTCCAAGATGGCGGTCCGAGCGGAACGCAGTTTTTATTCTTAACACGAACAAGGGAAAACGAAAAGGCTAATATTTAACGAGTGTGTTCCAGCCTTAACACCAAGTTGAGGAAATTTTTCCCATTAAAGATACAAGATTTTTTTATTGTTCCTTTAAAACACAACAACAGCGTCTTACCTGACTCCTCAAGAAGGCGTTGTGCACCCGGTGTCCTGCCACTTTCCTTCACCGTTAAGACACTTAGTAAACACTTCACCATATGTATCCAACTTTCTTCCCAGGAGGTCTTCTGTGTGTGATCACAGCGTGTAAATTCATCATATAACGCGCTGCGTTAAATTACCAATACAATTAATAAAGTCACAGAGAGCGGTGAGCGTCCATGCACCGCCCCAAGGTGTCGCGCGGTACTGAGTAGTGTCCGTTTTAGGGAAAGTAATGTTAAAAATAGTACCACGACTGAACTCCAAGAGTCCAAAACCAATCATTTATTGATGATACGAAGCTACCAAAACTAACCTAACTTTACCCAAATTTCCCAAATATCATTACGGTATGTTTCGTTACCATACGTTAGCTTCATATCTTCTGCTTTGAGAAAAATTCTGAGATCATCATTCTTGGTTGTGATAAACTTCCAACATTAGTTATCTTTGTTCGAAAGTTCTTTCATCGAATGATTCAATTTGTTTGAAAAAGTTTCGGATGGTTATTGATTCGAAAATCATAGACACTTCAGATCATTAAGGAAAATAAACTTCTTGAATAACAAACTTTCGAAAAAAATATTTGTTGTGATAACTGATAAGTAGTGAGGAGCCTAGTGAGCAGCCGGCCTTCGACACAAGCTGTGAGTGTTATTTATTAACGTTTAAATGGTTTTTATGAAAGTTCTATTTTATTTATTATGTTTTTAACTTGCAATATTTTATTTTAGTCCTTTAAACATTAAATTTAATTCGGCGAAATATAACCTACGCTGTTGCGTCGCCAGGGATGTAATTACCACAATCAATCAGCCCAGTGTCTCTTAAGAGGTGGCCAACCTTACCACACAAACCATTAAGTTCCTCTCTCGGTATTTGAAGGAGAAGTGATTGTCATGTGTAGCGAGAGTTTTCAGCATTATTTGTATGTGTTACAAAACACCAATGTAACTTACGGGACTAACTTACCTTCTGTTGATACTGTTATAATGAGACTATGATTGGGATACAAATATTACTGAAAATTATGGACAAATTATTATTTTTTCATTGTATAAAAATTTTGCTTCAAGGTTATGATGACCTTTAAATTTGTATAAGATTAAATTATCTGTTCTATTGATGTAGTACAGCGTTCATGTCAAAATGAACTATTTTATTGGTGTAAAATAATTCATGTGTTCTTATAATATTTATAACTTTTTGTAAGCCCCAGAAGGGGATGGTATAGGTGAGGGTGGGAGTAGTATACTGCATAATCCTTTTGATGTTATAGTTTTATTGTCTATAAAATATTTCAATTTCAATTTCAGTATTTGAACGCACGAGAAGGTCCTTGGTGAGGCATTCATGAACACATTGTACTTTGCAAGTTTGTATATAATAAAAGACGTCTGTGGTTATTGTCGGTTTCCATAAGCTGGAGGTGACTGTGGCTTAAGCCTGAGTGTACTGGTTAGGTGAGACCTATTTGTAAACGCCACACACCTTGATCCGGGCGAATAGTGGCCGTTACACCCTCTGGCCCCCACACACCCTCTGGCTCCCACACACCCTCTGGCCCCCACACACCCTCTGGCTCCCACACACCCTCTGGCTCCCACACACCCTCTGGCTCCCACACATCCTCTGGCCCTTACAAACGATATGGCCTCACACATCCTGTGGCCCTCTCACACTCCATGGCCCTCACACAATCTGTGGTCCTCACACAATCTGTAGCCCTCACACACACTGTAGTCCTCACATACCCTGTAACCCTTACACAAATATGGCACTCACACACCCTGTGTCCCTGACACATGTTGTGACCCTCACACACCCTGTGGCCCTCACACAATCTGTTGCTTTCACACACCCTGTGACCCTCACACACCTTGTGGCCCACACATGCCCTGTGGCCCTCATATACCCTGAGGCCTTCACACACCCTGTGGCCCTCAAACAATCTGTTGCCTTCACACACCCTGTGACCTTCACACGCCCTGCGACCTTCACACACCCTGTAACAATCATACACCCCACACACCCAGTGGCCTCACACATCCCCACACAACTGTGGCCTCCCCCACACACCACTGTGGCCTCTCACACACCCTGCAGTGCCTACACACACACACACCGTGACAACACACACACACACACACACACACACACACACACACCCAGGCCCCCACACCCTTCTACATACCAGGTGGCCCTTATACCCTGGTGGCCTCACAGTGGCCCCTACACACCCAGTGGCCCCACACACATCCGATGCCCACACACCCAGGTCTCACACACCCAGTGGCCCTCCACACACCCTGTGGTCCCTACACACCCTGTGGCCCTCACACACCCGGTGGCCTTATATACCCGGTGGCCCCACACCTGGCAGCCTCACACACCCAGTGGCCCCACACACACACTGTGGGCCCCCACACACCCGGTGGCCCTCACCTGGCCCCTCACACACCAGTGGCCCCTCACACACCCTGTGGCCTCACACACCCGGTGGCCCTCACACACCCGGTGGCCCCACACACCCGGGGCCCCTCACACACCTGGTGGTCTCACACACCCAGTGGCCCCCACATACCTGGTGGCCCCCACACCACAGTGCCCCTCACACACCCGTGGTGGCCCCCTCACACACCCAGTGGCCCTCACACACACTGTGGCCCACACACCCAGAGGCACTCACACACCCAGTGGTCCTCACACACCCAGTGGCCTCACACACCCCAGGTCCCCCACACACCCGGTGGCCCTCACATACCCAGTCTTATAACCTGGGTGGCCCTCACACACCTGAGTGGCCCTCACACACCCAGAAATTCCCTCACACACACCAGGTGGCCCCTCACACACACTCAGTCCCCACAACCGTGGCCCCACACAATCAGTGGCCCCACACACCCGGTGGCCCCCTCACACACCCAGGTAGTCCCAAACCCAGTCACACACCCAGTGGCCTCACACACCACTGTGGCTCCCTCACATACCTGTGTCCCCACACACCCGGTGGCCCCCACATACCCGGTGGCCCTCCTTCACACACCCGGATGCTCCTCACACACAACTGGTACCTCACACACCCAGTGGCCCTCACACACCCTGTGGTCCCTCACACACCCGGTGGCCCCTCACACATCCGGATGCCTCACACACCCTGGTGGCCCTCACACACCCCTGCAGGTGGCCACACACACCATGTGGCCTCACACACCCCAGGCAGACCCCACACACACACCCACACACACCTGGCCCTCATACACCCTGTGGCCCCCGGTGGCTCCTCACACACCTCGGTGGCCCTTACACACCCAGTCTCTCATATCCAGTGGCCTCACACACCCGGTGGCTCCCCACAACACGCAGTGGCCCCCCACACACCCTGTGTCCCCACACACCTGGTGGCCCTCACACACCCGGTGGCCTCACACACCTGGTGGCCCTCACATACCCGGTGGCCCCCCACATCCCCAGGCCCCCTCACACACCTGGTGGCCCCTCCTACATAGGTCCTTATATACCTGGTGGCCCTATACCTGGTGGCCTCACACACCCAGTGGTCTCACACACACACTGTGGCCCCTCACATACCTGTGGCCCCCACACACGCTGGGGTTCCCTCACATACCCGGTGGCCCCCACACACCCCCAGCCCTCACACACCCGGTGGCCCTCACACACCCGGTGTCCCTTATATACCGGTGGCCCCCACAACCCGGTGGCCCCACACACCCAGTGGCCCCTCACACACCCAGTGGCTCACACACACTGTGGCCTCACACACCCAGTGGTCCTCACACACCCAGTGCCTCACACACCCGGTGGCCCTCACATACCTGGTGGCCCTATATACCCGGTTGGCCCTTATACCCGGTGGCCCTCACACACCCAGTGGCCTCACACACCTGCCAGGCCTCACATTGCCTGTGGTCCTCACACCACCTGGTGGCTCACACATCCGGATGCCCACACCCGGTGGCCCTTATATACCCGGTGGCCCTTATATACCCGGTGGCCCTCACATACCCTGTGGCCCTCACACATCCGGATGCCTTCACACACCCGGTGGCCCCTCACACACCCGGTGGCCCCCACACACCCAGTGCCCCCACACACCCTGTTGTCCCCACACACCCGGTGGCCCCTCACACACCCAGTGGCCCTCACACACCCCAGGTCCTCACACACCCGGTGGCCCTCACACATCCGGATGCCTTCACACATCCGGTGGCCCTCACACACCCACTGGCCCTCACACACCCTGTGGTCCTCACACACCCGGTGGCCCTCACACACCCGGATGCCTTCACACACCCTGTGGCGCTTACACACCCTATGGCCCTCACACACCCTGTGACCCTTACACACACACACACCCGGCATTCCTCACATACCCTCTGGCCCTCACACACCCGGTGGCCCTTATATACCCGGTGGCCCATATATACCCGGTGGCCCTCACACACCCAGTGGCCCTCACACACACTGTGGCCCTCACACACACCCGGTGTCCCTCACACACCTGGCAGGTTCTATATACCCGGTGGCCCTCATTGATACCTGGGGGGTGCCTCACACACCCTGGATGGCCCTACACACTGGTGGCCCTTATATACCCGGTGGCCCTTATATACTCGGTGGCCCTCACACACCCAGTGGCCCTCACACACACTGTGGCCCTCACATACCCGGTGGCCCACACACACACTGTGGCCCTCACATACCCGGTGGCCCTCACACACCCTCTGGCCCTCACACACCCGGTGGCCCTCACACACCCGGTGGCCCTTATATACCCGGTGGCCCCCACACACCCAGTGGCCCCCTCACACACCCAGTGGCCTCACACACACTGTGGCCATCACACAACCAGTGGTCCTCACACACCCAGTGGCCCTCACACACCCGGTGGCCCTCACATACCCGGTGGCCCTTATATACCCGGTGGCCCTTATATACCCGGTGGCCCTCACACAAACTGTGGCCCTCACATTGCCTGTGGTCCTCACACACCCGGTGGCCCTCACACATCCGGATGCCTTCACACACCTGGTGCCCCACACACCCAATGGCTCACACACCCCTGGTCCTCACACACTGGTGGCCTCTCACACACCCTGTGCCTCACACACACTCTGTGACCCCACACACACACACACACACACACACACGCACACACCCGGCAATCCTCACATACCCTGTGGCCCCACATACCCTGTGGCCCCTACATACCCTGTGGCCCCCACATACCCTGGCCCCACACACCCTGTGGCCTCACACATCTTCTCACACAACCAGTGGCTCCCTCACACAACTGGTGGCCTCACACACCCTGTGGCCTTCACACACCCCTGTGCCTCACACCACTTGACACACACACACACACACACACCCGGCATTCCTCACATACCCCTGTGGCCCTCACATACCCTGTGCCCTTATATACCCGGTGGCCCTATATACCCAGTGGCCCCCACACATCTCCACACCCGGTGGCCCCTCACACACCCTGTGGCCTCACATCCGGATGCCTTCACACACCCTGTGGCCCTCACACACCCCAGCGGCCCTCACACACCCTGTGGTCCCCACACACACCTGTGGGCCTCACATCCCGATGCCTTCACACACCCGGTGGCCCCTCACACACCCTGTGGCCCTCACACACCCGGTGGTCCTCACACATCCGGATGCCTCACACACCCGGTGGCCCTCACACACCCAGTGGCCTCACACACCCCAGGGTCCTCACACACCCTGTGGCCCTCACACACCCTGATACCTTCACACACCTGATGGGCTCAACACAACCCTGTAGGCTCACATAACCCTGTGGGCCTCACATAACCCCATGGGCCCTCACGAGACCTCACATGGTGGCCCCATACCCGGTGGCCCTAGATACCCGGTGGCCCTCACACAACCGTGGCCCTCACACATCCGGATGCCTTCACACCTGGTGGCCCACACCCAGCGGCCTCACACACCCTGTGGTCTCACACATCCGGTGGTTCACACATCCGGATGCTCTCACACACCCGGTGGCCCTCACACACCCAGTGGCCTCACACACCCTGTGGTCTCACACACCCGGTGGCCCCTACACACCCGGATACCTTCACACAACCTGATGGGCCTTACATAACCCCTTGTAGGGCTACATAACCCTGTGGGCCCTCACATAACCCTATTGGCTCCTCACATAACCCTGTGGGCCTCACATACCCCTGTGGGCCCCCATAACCCCATGGGCTCACATAACCCTGTGGGCCTCACATAACCCCATGGGCCTCATAACCCTGTGGGCCTCACATAACCCATGGGCCTCACATAACCCTGTGGGCCTCACATAACCCCTATGGCTCTCACATAACCCTATGGGCCCTCACAAAACCCTATGGGCCTCACATAACCCTGTGGGCCTCACATAACCCTATGGGCCTCACATAACCCTGTGGGCCTCATATAACCCCATGGGCCTCACATAACCCCAGGGCCTCATATAACCCTATGGGCCTCACATAACCCTATGGGCCTCACATAACCCTGTGGGCCTCACATAACCCTATGGCCTCACATAAACTCTGTGGGCCCCACATAACCCTATGGGCCTCACATAACCCCTGTGGGCCTCACATAACCCCATGGCTCACATAACCTGGGCCTCACATAACCCTATGGGCTCCACACAAACCCCATGGGCCTCACATAACCCCTGTGGCCTCACATAACCCTATGGGCCTCACACAACCCTATGGGCCTCACACAACCCTGTGGGCCTCACAATAACCCTATGGGCCCCACATAACTGTGGACCCTCACACAACCCCTATGGCCTCACATAACCCACATACCACATAACCCTATGGGCCTCACATAACCCTGTGGACCTCACACAACCCTATGGGGCCTCATACATAACCCTGTGGGCCTCACAACCCCTGGTGACCTCACATACCCTGTGGGCCACATAACCCCTGTGGGCCTCACATAACCCTATGGGCCTCACATAACCCTATGGGCCTCAACATAACCCTATGGGCCTCACATAACCCTATGGCCTCACATAACCCTATGGGCCTCACATAACCCCTATGGGCCTCAC
>NW_024746421.1:0-82302 GCF_018991925.1 Homarus americanus | reverse complement strand
GTGTCAGAGGTGAAACAGGGAGTGTCTGAGGTGTACCTGGGAATATCGGAGGTACCTGGGAGTATCGGAGGTGTACCTGGTAGTGTCAGAGGTGTACCTGGTAGTATCATTGGTGTACCTGGGAGTGTCAGGAGGTGTACCAGGGACTGTCAGAGGAGTACCTGGGAGTATCGGAGGTGTACTGGGAGTATCGGAGGTGACCTGGGAGTGCAGAGGTATACCTGGAGTGTCAGGTGTACTAGGGAGTGTCAGAGGTGAACAGTGAATGTCAGTGGAATACCTCGGAGTGTGACAGGTGTACCTGGGAGTGTGAGAGGTGTACCTTGGGAGGGACAGAGGTGTACCTGGGATTGTGAGGGGTGTACCTGGGAGTGTCAGAGGTGTTCTGAGAGTGTCAGAGGTGTACCTGGGAGTGTCAGAGGTGTACCTGGTAGTGTCAGAGGTGTACCTGGAAGTGTCAGAGGTGTACCTGGAGAGTCATTAGTGTACCTGGGAGTGTCATTGGTGTACCTGGGAGTGTCATCGGTGTACCTGGAGTCAGAGGTATACCCATGCATCAGAGGTGTACCTGGGAGGTCAGAGGTGTACCTGGGAGGTCAGAGGTGCACCTGGGAGGCCAGAGGTGTACCTGGTAGTGTCAGTGGTGTACCTGGGAGTGTCAGAGTTGTACTTGGGAGGTGGATTGGTGTACCTGGGAGTGTCAGAGGTGTATCTGGAAGCGTCAGAGGTGTACCTGGGAATATCAGGTGTACCTGGGAGTGTCAGGGGTGTACCTGGGAGTGTCAGGTGTAACTGGGAGTGTCGGAGGTGTAACTGGGTGTCAGAGGTGACCTAGGAGTGTCAGAGGCGTACCTGGGAGGTCAGAGTAGTACCTGGGAGTCAGAGGTGTACCTGGGAGTGTTTGAGGTGTACCAGGGGTGTCAGAGGTGAACCAGGGAGGTCTGAAATGTACCTGGTAGTATCGGAGGTGTACCTGGGAGTATCGGAGGTGTACCTGGGAGTGTCAGAGGTGTACCTGGTAGTATCATTGGTGTACCTGGGAGGCCGAGGTGTATCTGAAGTGTCAGAGGTGTACCTGGGAGTATATGAGGTTTACCTGGGAGTGTCAGGAGGTGTACCAGGGAGTCTCAAAGGAGTACCTGGGAGTATCGGAGGTGTACCTGGGAATATCGGAGGTGTACCCTGGGAGGTCAGAGGTGTACCAGGGAGGTCAGAACCAGGAATGTCAGAGGTGTACCAGGAGTGTCAGAGGTGAACCAGGGAATGTCAGTGGAGTACCTGGGAGTGTCTGAGGTGTACCTGGGAGTGTCAGAGGTGTACCAGGAGTGTGAGAAGTGTACCTGGGAGTGTCAGAGGTGTACCTGGGAGTGTCGGAGGTGCCTGGGAGTGTCAGAGGTGTGCCTGGCAGAGGTGCACTTGGGAGTGTCAGCAGGTGCACCTGGGAGTGTCTGAGGCGTTACTGGGAGTGTCTGAGTTTTACCTGGGGTCGCTGTGTATCTGGGAGCATCATTGGTGTACCTGGAAGTGGCAGGGGTGTACCTGAGCGTCAGAGGTGTACCCGGGTGTCATTGGTGTACCTGGGAGGCTGAGGTGTACCAGGAGGTCAGTGGTGTACCTGGGAGGTCATTGGTGTACCTGGGAGGCTCAGAGGTACTTGGAAGTGTCAGGGTGTACCTGGAAGTGTCAGGAGGTGTACCTGGGAATGTCTGAGGTACCTGGATTGTCAGGAGGTGTACCTGGGAGGGGGTGTAACTGGGAGTGTCAGGGTGTAACTGGGAGTGTCGGAGGTGTAACTGGAGGTCAGAGGTGTACCTGGGAGGTCAGAGGTGTACCTGGGAGTGTCAGAGTAGTACCTGGTTGTCAAATGTGTACCTGGAGTGTCTGAGGTGACCTGGGAGGTCAGGGGAGAACCAGGAGGCCAGGCCTGGAGGTCAGAGGTGTACAGGAGTGCCAGAGGAACCAGGAGGTCAGAGGGAACCGGAGGTCTGAAGGTACCTGGAATATCGGAGGTGTACCTGGGAGTACGGAGGTGTACCTAGGAGTGTCAGAGGTGTACCTGGTAGTATCATTGGTGTACCTGGGAGTGTCAGTGGTGTACCTGGGAGTGTCAGAGGTGTACCTGGAAGTGTCAGAGGTGTACCTGGGAGTGTCATTGGTGTACCTGGGAGTGTCAGAGGTGTACCAGGAGGCGTAGGTACCTGGGGGTCATTGGTACCTGGGTGTGTCAGAGGTGTACCTGGAAGTGTCAGGTACCTGGAAGGTCGCGGTATGATGTCAGAGGTGTACCTGGGAGTGCCTGAGGTGTACCTGGGAGTGTCTGAGGTGTACCTGGGAGTGAATGAGCTGCACTTGGGAGTGTCTGGATTTGTACCTGTAGTGTCTGAGGTGTACCTGGCGTCTGAGGTGTACCTGGCAGTGTCTGAGGCATGGGAGTGTCAGAGGTGTACCTGGGAGGTCAAAGGTGTTCCTGGTAGTGTCGGAGGAGTACCTGGGAGCGTCAAAGGAGTGGCTGATGGAGGTCAGAGGTGTACCTTGGAGGTCAGGTGTACCTGGGAGTGTCTGAGGTGTATCTGGGAGTGTCTGAGGTGTACCTGGAAGTGTGTCAGGTGTACATGGAATGTCAGAGGTGTATCTTGCAGTGTCAGCGGGGTACCTGGGAGTGTCAGCGGTGTAACTGGGAGTGTCAGAGGCATACCCAAGTGCATCAGGTGTACCTGGGAGTGCCAGAGGTGTACCTGTGAGTGTCAGAGGTGTACCTGGAGGTCAGAGGTGTGGCCTGGTAGTGCGTGGTGTACCTGGGAGTGTCAGAGTTGTAATTTTGGGAGTGTGATTGGTGTCTGGGAGGTCGAGGTGTATCTGAAGTGTCAGGAGGTGCACTGGGAATATCAGAGGTGTTCCTGAGTGTCAGGTGTACCTGGGAGTGTCAGGGTGTTCCTGAGTGACAGCTGTGCACTGGGAGTGTCAGAGGTGTACCTGGGAGTTTCTGAGGTACCTGGGAGTGTCTGAGGTGTACCTGGAAGTGTCTGAGGTGTACATGAATGTCAGAGGTGTATCTTGCAGTGTCATTGGTGTACCTGGAAGGTCAGATGTGTACCTGGGAGGTCAGAGGTGTCACTCGGAGTGTCAGAGGTATAGCTGGGGTATGCAGAGGTGTACCTGGGAGGTCAGAGGAGCACTGGGAGTGTCGAGGTGCACCTGGGAGGCTCAGAGGTGTTCCTGAGAGGTCAGGAGGTACCTGGGAGGCAGGAGGTGTACCTAGAAGTGTCAGAGGTGTACCTGGGAGGTCAGAGGTGTACCTGGGAGTGAGTAGGGCACTTGGTGTGTCAAATGTGTACCTGGAGTGTCTGAGGTGTACCTGGGAGTGTCAGGGAGAACCAGGAGTGTCAGAGGTGTACCTGGGAGTGTCAGAGGTGTACCAGGAGGTCAGAGGAACTAGGAGTGTCAGAGGTGAACCAGGAGTGTCTGAAGTGTACCTGGGAATATCGGGAGGTGACCTGGGAGTATCGGAGGTGTACCTGGGAATGTCAGAGGTGTACCTGGTAGGCCATTGTGTACCTGGGGAGTGTCAGTGGTGCACCTGGGAGGCTCAGAGGTGTACCTGAAGTGTCAGAGGTGTACCTGGAGTGTCATTGGGTACCTGGGAGTGTCAGAGGTGTACAGGGAGTGCCAGTAGTCTGGGAGGCCATTGGTGCCTGGGTGTGTCAGAGGTGTACCTTGAAGTGTCAGGGTGTACCTGGAAGTGTCAGAGGTGTACCTGGAAGTGTCAGGTGTACCTGGGAGTGCCTGAGGCTCTGGGAGTGTCTGAGGTGTACCTGGGAGGAATGAGCTGAACTGGAGTGTCTGATTACCTAGTGTCTGAGGTGTACCTGGTGTCTGAGGTGTACCTGGCAGTGTCTGAGGTACATGGGAGTGCTCAGAGGTACCTGGGAGTGTCTGGAGTGTATCTGGGAGTGTCTGAGGTGTACCTGAAGTGGTCAGGTGTACATGGGAATGTCAGAGGTGTACGGTGGTGCGTCAGGGGCACCTGGGAGTGCTCAGCGGTGTAACTGGGAGTGTCAGAGGTATACCTGGGCGTATCAGAGGTGTACCTGGGAGTGTCAGAGGTGTATTCGATGTCAGAGGTGTACCTGGGAATATCAGAGGCACTGGGAGTGTCAGGGTGTACCTGGGAGTGTCAGGTTCCTGGGAGTGACAGGCTGTGTACCTGGGATTGTCAGAGGTACCTGGGAGTTTGGAGGTGTACCTGGGAGTGTCTGGAGGCACCTGAAGTGTCTGAGGTACATGGAATGTCAGAGGTGTATCTTGCAGTGTCATCGTACCTGGAAGTGTCAGAGGTGTACCTGGGAGTGTCAGAGGCATACCTCGGAGTGTCAGGGGTATAGCTGGGCATCAGAGGTGTACCTGGGAGGCCAGAGGAGCACCTGGGAGGCAGAGGTGTACCTGGGAGGTCAGAGGTGTTCCTGAGAGTGTCAGAGGTACCTGATGTCAGAGGTGTACCTAGGTGTCAGAGGTACCTGGAAGTGTCAGAGGTGCACCTGGGAGATCACTGGTGTACCTGGGAGTGTCATTGGTGTACCTGGGAGTGTCAGACGTGTACCAGGGAGGTCAGTGGTGTACCTGGGAGTGTCATTGGTGTACCTGGGAGGTCAGGCCTGGAAGTGTCAGGGTGTACCTGGAAGGTTGGGGAGTACCTGGAAGTGTCAGGTGTACCTGGGAGTGCCTGAGGTGTACATGGGATTGTCAGAGGTGTGTACCTGGGAGTGTCAGGGGTGTAACTGGGAGTGTCAGGGGTGTACCTGAGTGTCATAGGTGTATCTGGCAGTGTCAGGTGTAACTGGGAGTGTCAGCTGTGTGTGCAGGGAGGTCAGGGTGTACCTGGGAGGTTGTGTACCTGGGAGTGTCAGAGGTGTTCCTGGGAGTGTTGGAGGAGTACCAGTCAAAGGAGCACCTGGGAGTGTCAGAGGTGTACCTGGTAGTGTCAGTGGTGTACCTGGGAGTGTCAGAGTTGTACTTGGGAGGTGATTGGTGTACCTGGGAGTGTCAGGAGGTGTATGTGGAAGTGTCAGATGTGTACCTGGGAGTATCAGAGGTGTACCTGGGAGGTCAGGGGTGTACCTGGGAGTGTCAGGGTGTAACTGGGAGTGTCGGAAATGTAATGTGAGTTTTAGGAGGTACCTGGGAGTGTCAGAGGCCTGGGAGGGTCAGAGTATACCTGGGAGTGTCAGGAGGTGTACCTGGGAGTGTCTGAGGTGTACCAGGAGGCCAGAGGTGAACCAGGGAGGTCAGAGGTGAACCAGGAGGTCTGAAGTGTACCTGGGAGTATCGGAGGTGTACCTGAGTATCGAGGTGTACCTGGGAGTGTCAGAGGTAACCTGGTAGCATCATTGGTGTACCTGGGAGTGTCAGAGGTGTATCTGGAAGTGTCAGAGGTGTACCTGGGAGTATCTGAGGTGTACCTGGGAGAGTCAGAGGTGTACCAGGAGGCCTGTGGAGTACGTGGGAGTATCGGAGGTGTACCTGGGAGTATCGGAGGTGTACCTGGGAGTGTCAGAGGTGTACCAGGGAGTGTCAGAGGTGAACCAGGGATGTCAGAGGTGTACCAGGGAGTGTCAGAGGTGAACCAGGAATGTCAGTGGAGTACCTGGGAGTGCCAGGAGGTGTACTGGGAGTGTCAGCGGTGTACCTGGGAGGTCAGAGGCGTACCTAGGGAGTGTGAGAAGTGTACCTGGAGTGTCAGGAGGTACCTGGGAGTGTCAGAGGTGTGCCTGGGAGTGTCAGGGGTGTACCTGGGAGTCACAGGTGTTCCTGGGAGTGACAGCTGTACCTGGGAGGTCAGAGGCATCTGGGAGTTTTTGAGGTAACTGGGAGTGTCTGAGGTGACCTGAAGTGTCTGAGGTGTACATGGAATGGGAGGTGTATCTTGCATGTCATTGAGGTACCTGAAGTGTCAGAGGTGTACCTGGGAGGTCAGAGGCATACCTCGGAGTGTCAGGAGGTATAGCTGGGCATCAGAGGTGTACCTGGAGTGTCAGAGGAGTACCTGGGAGTGTCAGAGGTGTACCTGGAGTGTCAGAGGTGTCTCTGAGGTCAGAGGTGTACCTGGGAGGTCAGAGGTGTACCTAGAAGTGTCAGAGGTACCTGGAAGTGTCAGAGGTGTACCTGGGAAAGTCACTGGTGTACCTGGGAGGCCATTGGTGTACCTGGGAGGTCAGACGGGTACCAGGGAGTGTCAGTGGTGTCACCTGGGAGTGTCATTGGTGTACCTGGGAGGTCAGAGGTGTACCTGAAGTGTCAGGGAATCTGGAAGCCTGGGAGAGCACCTAGTTCAGAGGCACCGAGTGCCTGAGGTGCACCTGGGATTGTCAGAGGTGTACCTGGGGAGTGTCAGGGTGTAACCGGGGAGTGTCAGTACCGGAGTGTCTGGCAGGTGTGTATCTGGCAGTGTCATGGGTGTAACTGGGAGTGCCAGCTGTGTAAAAGGGAGGTTGGGGCGGTGTACCTGGGAGGCTGCCAGGTACCTGGGAGGTCAGGAGGTGTTCCGGGAGTGTTGGAGGAGTACCTGGCAGCGTCAAAGGAGAACCTGGGAGGTCAGGAGGTGTACCTGGAGTGCTCAGTGGTGTACCTGGGAGTGTCAGAGCTGTACTTGGGAGTGTGATTGGTGTACCTGGGAGTGTCAGAGGTGTGTGGGAAGTGTCGATGTGTACCTGGGAGCATCAGGAGGTGTACCTGGGAGTGTCAGGGTGTACCTGGGAGGTCAGGGTGTAACTGAGTGTCGGAAATGTAACTGGGAGTTTCAGAGGTGTACCAAGAGGTGTAACCTGGAGTGTCAGAGTAGTTTACCTGAGAGTGCGAAGTGTACCTGAGTGTCGGGAAGTGTACCTGCCAGTGTCGGAGGTGTACCTGGCAGTGTCAGCGGTGTACCTGGGTGTAGGAGGTGTACCTGGGGTGTAAGTGTACCTGGGAGTGTCAGCGGTGCCTGGGAGTGTCTGAGGTGTACCTGGGAGTGTCCCGGAGGTGTGCTGGGGTGTCAGAGGTACTTGGGGTGTCTGAGGTGTACCTGGGAGTGTTTGAGGTGTACCTGGGAGTGTCTGAGGGTGTACCTGGCAGTGTCTGAGGTGTACCTGGCAGTGTCTGAGGTGTACCTGGCAGTGTCTGAAGGTGTACCTGGCAGTGTCAGCGGTGTACCTGGGAGGTGTCAGCGGTGTTCCTGGGAATGTGGGCGTGTATCGGGGAGTGACAGAGGAGTACCTAGGAGTGTCAGAGGTGTACCTGGGGTGAAGTGTACGCAAGGGGTGTCTGGGGTGTACCTGGGGTGTTGGGAATTGTACCTGGCAGTGTCACAGGGTGACACCTGGCAGTGTCGCTTGGTTGTACCTGGGAGTGTCAGCAGTGTTCCTGGGAATGTGGCGTGTATCCCAGAGTGACAGGAGTACCTGGGTGTCAGAGGTGTGCCTGGGAGTGTGAAGTGTACGCAGGAGTGTGCAGGGTGTGCAAGGGTGTGAAGGTGTACCTGGGAGTGTAAGAAGTGTGCATGGAATTGTCGGAGATGGCACTTGGGAGTGTCGGAGAGGTACACCAGGGTACTCAGAGGTGTACTTGGGGTAATGAAGAGAGTGTACCTGGGAGTGTCAGAGGTGTGTACCTGGGAGTGTCCAGAGGTGTATCACAGGAGTGTCGGACAGCGTGTACCTGGGAGTGTCAGAGGTGTACCAGGTATGTCCAGTAGGTATTACCTGGGAGTGTCAGGGTGTACCAGGGAGTGTCAGAGGGTGTACCTGGGTGTCAGAAAGTGTACCTTGGAGTATCAGGAGGTTGCAAATTGTCGGAGTTGTACATGGGGGTGTGTCAGGCAGGCACAGGAGTGTCAGAGGTGTACCTGGGGTATCAGAGGTGTACCTGGGAGAGTCAGAGGTGGCCCATGGGAATGTCAGGGAGTATGCCAGGGGTGTCCCGGAGGGGTGGCCTGCAGGAATGTTGGATTTGTACCTGGGTGTCCAGGGTGTGCTTGGGAGTGTCAGGAGGTGTGCCTGGGGTGTCAGCGGTGTACCTGAGAGTGTCTGAGGTGTGCAGAATTGTCAGAGGTGTACCTGGGAGTGTCGGTGGTTTACCTGGGGGTGCGAGAAGTGTACCTGGGAGTGTCGGAGGTGTACCTGGGGTGTCTGAGGTGCCACCTGGCGAGGTATGCAGAGGTGTACTGCTTGGTGCAGCGGTGTACCTGGGAGTGTCTGGCAGAGGTGTACCTGGGAGTGTTAGAGGTGTGCCTGGGAGTGTCAGAGGGTGCACTTGGGAGTGTCTGAGGTGTACAGCATTGTCACAGAGTGTACCAAGTGTCACGAGGTGTTCCTGGCAGTGTCTGAGGTGTACCTGGCAGTGTCTGAGGTAGCCACCTGAGTGTCTGAGGTGTACACAGCAGTGTCAGCAGTGTACCTGGGAGTGTCAGCGGTGTACCTGGGAATGTTAGGCGTGTATCAGGGTGAGCAGAGGAGTACCTGAGGTGTCAGGAGGTGTACACAGGAGTGTGGTGTACCTGGGAATTATGCAGGGTGGCACCTGGGAGTGTTAGAGTGTACCTGGGGTGTCAGGGGTGTGTACCAGGGAATGTCAGTGGAGTACCTGGGGTGTCCAGGGTGTACCGGGGGTGTCAGCGGTGTACCTGGGAATGTTGGGCGTGTATCAGGGGTGACAGAGGGAGTACCTAGGAGTGTCAGAGGTGTACCTGGGGGTGTGAGAAGTGTACCTGGGGTGTCTGGGGTGTACCTGGGAGTGTCAGAGGTGTGTACCTGGGGTGTAAGAAGTGTGCATGGGGTGTGTCGGAGTGTGCCCAGGGAGTGTCGGAGGTACCTGGGAGTGTCAGGGGGTGTGCCCAGGGGTGTCAGGAGGTGTACCTGGGAATTGCAAGAGGTGGCCTGCAGAATTGTCAGGGTGTGTCTGGGAGTGTGGACGTGCCTGGGAGTGGCCAGAGGTGTACAGGAATGTTAGTGGAGTACCTGGGAGTGTCAGTGCCAGGGAGTGTCAGTGTTGTACCTGAGGTGTCAAGGTGTGCAGCAGGTATGGGGACACACCAGAGTGTCGGAGTTGTACATGGGGGTGTCGGGAGGCGGAGCTGGGAGTGTCAGAGGTGGCACACAGAGTATCAGAGGTGTACCCGTTAGAGTCAAGGCAGCATGGGAATGTCAAGGAGTAGCAGAATTCAATAGAAGTGAAGTACACAGGAGTTTCAAGGTGTACACCTGGAGTATCGGAGATGTACCTGGGAATATCCGGAGGTGTACAGAATATCGGAGGTGTACCAGGGAGAGTCAAGGAAGTATACCTGGGGTCTCAGAGGTGAGCAAGTGTCAGAGGAGTACCCGGGGTGTCCAGTGAAGTACTGGGGTCTCAAGGTGTACCTGGGAGGCCGAGAGAGGTGTACCTTAGAATTATCGGAGGTGTACCTGGGGAGTTTCAGAGGTGTACCTGGCAGGGGTCCAGAGGTGTACCTGGGAGTGTGAGTAACACCTAGAGTGTCAAAGAGGTGTATCTGGGAGTGTCCCGGACGTGTACACCAGAATTGTCCGAAGTGTACCAGGAATGTCAGTGGGTACCCCAAGTGTCAAGGAGTGTACCTGCAGAGGAATTGTACCTGGGAGTGTCGGGTGTACCTGGGGTGTCACAGGAGTACCTGGGATTGTCAGAGGTGTACCTGGCAGTCTCAGAGGAGGTGTACCTGGGAGTGTCACAGATGTACCTGGGAGTGTCAGGGTGTGTCTGGTGTGGACATGTACCTGGGGTGTCCAGGGTGTACCAGGGAATGTCAGTAGGTACTTGGGAGTGTGAGGTGCCTGCAAATTGGCCAGAGGTGAAGCCTGGGTGTCAGTGTGGGGTGTCAGAGGTGTACCTGGGGTGTCGGAGGTGTACAGGAGTACGAGGTGTACCTGGGGAGTGTCGGAGGTGTACTTGGGAGTGTCAGGGGCCTGGCAGTGTCCAGCGGGTTACCTGGGTGTCAGGTGTACCAGGGGTGTCGGTGGGTACCTGGGGTATCAGGTGTGCCTGGGAGTATCCAGGGTGTACACAGGAGTGTCAGAGGTGTACCTGGGGTGTCAGGGGTGGCCTGGGGTGTCAAGAGGTGTACCTGGGAGTGTCAGGGGTGTACCAGGGAGTGTCAGTGGAGTACCTGGGGTGTCAGAGATGTACCTCAGGTGTCAGAGGTGTACCTGGGAGTGTCAGGGTAACACAGAATTGTCAGAGGTGTACCTGGGAGTGTCGGAAGGTACGCAGAGTGTAGAATTGTACCTGGGAGTGTCGGGGTGTACCTGGGAGTGTCGGAGGTGAAACTTGGAGTGTCAGGGTGTGTACCTGGGAGTGTCAGGGGTGTACCTGGGAGTGTCAGGAGGTGGCTGCCTGGGAGTGTCGGAGAAGAGTACCTGGGAGTGCAGCAAGAAGTGTGCCTGCTTGGGGTGTCGGAGGTGGCACTGGGAGTGTCAGTGTACCTGGGAGTGTCAGAAGTGGCACATGGGGTATGAAGGTGTACCTGGGAGTGTCAGCGGTGTACCTGGGAGTGTCACAGTGCACCTGGGAGTGTCAGAGGTGTGCCTGGGAGTGTCAGAGGTGCACTTGGGAGTGTCAGAGGTGCACCTTGGAGTGACTGAGGTGTACCTGGGAGTGTCTAGCGAGGTGTACCTGGCAGTGTCTGAAGTGTACCGGGCAGTGTCCTGATATTGTACCTGGCAGTGTCAGCGGTACCTGAGGAGTGTCAGCGGGTGTACCTGGGAGTGTTGGGCATGCAGCCATCAGGGAGTGACAGAGAGTACCTAGAGTGTCAGAGGTGTACGCACAGGAGTGCAGTAGCCTGGGAGTGTCTGGGGTGTACTGGAGAGTCAGAGGAGGTGTGCACAGGAGTGTCAGAGGTGCACTTGGGAGTGTCAGGTACCTTGGGTAACTGAGAGTGTACCTAGAAAGTGCCTGAAATTGTACTGGCAGTGTCTGAAGTGTACCGAGGCAGTATCACGATATTGTACCTGCTTGTGTCAGCGGTGTGTACCTGGGAGTGTCAGAGGTGTACCTGGGAGTGTCAGAGAGTGATACAAGTGTCCAGAGAGTACACAAGTGTCCGGAGGTATACCTGGGAGTGTAAGTAGCACTGGGGTAGTCAGTGAAGTACAAGTCTCAAGGGGCCTTTTGGGAATTATCAGAGGTGTACCTGGGAATATCGGAGGTTACCTGGGAATATCGGAGAGGTGTACCCAGGTAGCCGAAGGGCCTTGGAGTCTCAGAAGTGAGCCAGAGAGTGTCACAGGAGTACCTGGGAGTGTCAGAGGTATACCAGGGGTGTCGGTGGAGTACCTGTTTTTTCTCAAGGTGGCACCAGGGTGTAGAGGTGTACCTGGGAGTGTCGGAGGTGTACCTGCCAGGAATATCGGAGGTGTACCTGGGAGTGTGGAGGTGTACACAAGTGTCAGAGGTGTACCCGGGCAGTGTCAGTGAAAGTACCTGAGAGTCTCAAAGGTGTACCTGGGAGGTATCGAAGTGTACCTGGGAATATCGGAGGTGTACACAGGAATAACGGAGGTGGCTACAGGAATATCGGAGGTGTACAGGGAGTGCAGGAAGGTGTACTTGGGAGTGTCCAGAGGGGTGTACTTGGGAGTGTCAGCTGTGTGCCTGGGAGTGTCAGAGATGTACCTCAGGTGTAGAGGTGTACCTGGGAGTGTCAGAGGGGTGTACCTGGGAGTGTCAGAGGTGTACCTGGAGTGTCGGAAGAGTACCTGGGAGTGTAGGGGTGTACCTGGGAGTGGCGGAGGGTGTGGGGTGTCGGAGGTGTACCTGGGAGTGTCAGAGGTGTACTTGGGAGTGTCAGGGTGTACCTTGGGTGTCAGCGGTGTACCGGGAGTGTCTGGGGAAGTTGTGCCTGGGGTGTCAGGTTTGTGCCTGGGAGTTCAGAGGTGCACTTGGGGTGTCAGAGGTGCACCTTGGGTGGCACAGGGTGTGCCTGGGAGTGTCACCAAGGTGTACCTGGCAGTGTCACAGAAGTGTACCGGGCAGTGATGCAGTGTGTACCTGGCAGTGTCCGGTGGCACACCAGAATTGTCCTTGGTGTACTAGGAAGTATTGGGCATTGTATCAGGGTAACGAAGCACCACAAGGTATCCCGAAAATTGTACACAGGAGTGTGAGAATTATGCCTGGGAGTGTCACAGAATTGTACACCAGGAGTGTCCAGAGGTGTACCTGGAGTGTCCAGAGAGTGTACCTGAAATTGTCCAGAGGTGTACCTGTGTCAGAGAGTATACCTGGGTGTGTGTAGAAGTGTACCTGGGAGTGTCAGTGAAGTACCTGGGAGTCTCAAGGACACCTGCAGAGTATCGGAGAATTGTACACAGAATATCGGAGGTTACCTGGGAATATCAGAGTGTACAGGGAGTGTCAGAGGTGTACCTTGGAGTCTCAGAGAGTGAACCAGGGGAGTGTCACAGGGAGTACCTGGGAGTGTCAGAGGTGTACCGGGAGTGTCGTGAAGTACCTGTTGTCTCAAAAGGTAATGCATTAGGAGTATAGAGGTGTACGCAGGAATATCGGAAATTGTACCTGGGAATATCGGAGAGTGTACCTGAAATTGTCAGAGAGTATACACAGAAGTGTCAGAGGTGTACCGGAGCAGTGTCGGTAAGTACCTGAGAGTCTCAAGGGTGGCACCTGGGAGTATCAGAGGTGTACCAGGAATATCGGAGGTGTACCGGGAATACCGGGAGGTGTACCTGGGAATATCGGAGGTGGCACCTGGGAGTGTCAGAAGAGGTGTACTTGGGGTGTCAGAATTGTACTTGGGAGTGTCTGTGTACCTGGAGTGTCTGAGGTGTGCCTGGGAGTGTCAGAGGTGTACCTGGGAGTGTCGGAGGTGTACCTGGGAGTGTGAAAGTGTACCTGGGAGTGTCGGAGGTGTACCTGGCAGTGTAGGAGGTGTACCTGGCAGTGTCAGCGGTGTACCTGGAGTGTCGGAGGGTGTACCTGGGAGTGTAGAAGTGTGTACCTAGGAGTGTCGAGTGTACACCTGCAGGAGTGTCCGGAGGTGTACTTGAGAGTGTCAGAGGTGTACGTGGGAGTGTCATAGGTGTGCCTGCAAGGAGTGTCAGCAGTGTGCCTGGGAGTGTCTGAGGTGTGTACCTGAGGTGTCAGAGGTGTACATACTGGGAATTGTCTGAGGTGTGCCTGGGAGTGTCAGAGGTGTTGCTGGCAGTGTCGGAGGTGTACCTGAGAGTGCAAGAAGTGTACTGGGAGTGTCGGAGGTGTACCTGGGAGTGTTGGAGGTGTACCTGGGAGTGTCAGAGGTGTACCCAGGAGTGTCAGGGAGTGTACCCAGGAGTGTCAAAGGTGTACATGGGAGTGTCGGAGGTGTACCTAGGAGTGTAGAAGTACTTGGGAGTGTGTCGGAGGTGTACACCAAGTGTCAGAGAGGTGTACCTGGGAGTGTCCAGAGGTGTACCTGGGAGTGTCGGAGGTGTACTTGGGAATGTTGGAGAGTAGCACAGGAGTGTCAAGAATTGTACTTGGGAGTGTCAGAGGTGTACCTGGGAGTGTCAGCGGTGTACCTGGGAGTGTCACGAGGTGTGCCTGGGAGTGTCCAGAGTGTACCTGGTAGTGTCAGAGGTGTACCTGAGAGTGGGAGAATGTACCTGGAGTGTCAGGGGTGTACACCTGGCAGTGTCGGAGGTGTACCTGGCAGTGTCAGCGGTGTACCTGGAGTGTCGAAGGTGTACCTGGGAGTGAAGTGTACCTGGGAGTGTGGCGGTGTACCTGGGAGTGTCTGAGGTGTACCTGGGGTGTCAGAGGTGTGCCTGGGGTGTCAGGAGGGTGCACTTGGGAGGGTCAGAGGTGCACCTTGGGGTGTCTGAGGTGTACCTGGGGTGCCTGCAGGGTGATGTTGACATGAGTGTACAGAGCAGTGTCTGAAATTGTACCACCAGCAGTGTGCAAAGAGTGTACCTGGCAGTGTCAGCGGTGTACCTGGGAGTGTCCTTGGTGTACCTGGGAATGTTGGGCGTGTATCCAGCGAGTGACTGAGGTGCCTAGGAGTGTGAGAGGTGTACCTGGGAGTGTGAAGTGTACCTGGGGAATTGTCTGGGGTGTACCTGGGAGTGTCAGAGGTGTACCTGGGAGTGTCCAGAGGTGTACCGGGCAGTGGTCAGTAGCAAGTACGCAGGGTCTCAAGGTGTACCTGGGAGTATCAGGTGTACCTGGGAATATCGAATTGTACCTGGGAATATCAGGTGTACCTGGGGCATCGGAGGTAGCCACCTGGGAGTGTCAGAAGGTGTGCCCAGGAGTGTCAGGGAATTGTACCTGGGAGCGTCAGCTGTGTACCTGGGAGTGTGTCTGAGGTGTGCCTGGGAGTGTCAGAGGTGTACCTGGGAGTGTCGGAGGTGTACAGGAGTGAGTGTACACAGGTATGGCCAGGTGTACCTGGCAGTGTCGGAGGTGTACCTGGCAGTGCGGCGGTGGCCTGGGAGTGTCAGAGGTGCACAAGAGAATGTCAGTGGGTACACAGGAGTATCAAAAGGTGTACCTGGGAGCATAGAGGTGTACCTGGGAGTGTCAGAGGTAGCCTGCAAGTGTCAGGGTGTACCTGGGAGTGTCAGAGGTGTACCTGGGAGTGTCAGGGGTGTACCAGGGGAGTGTCAGTGGAGTACCTGGGAGTGTCAGGGGCTGTACCTCAGGTGTCAGAGGCATGCCTGGGAGTGTCAGAGGTGTACCTGGGAGTGTCAGAGGAGGTGTACACAGGAGTGTCGGGAAGAGTACCTGGGAGTATTAAGGTGGGTACCTGGGAGTGTCAAGGTGTACCTGGGAGTGTCAGAGGTGCACCTGGGAGTGTCAGAGGTGTGCCTGGGAGTGTCAGAGGTGTGCCTCAGTGTCAGGGTGTACCTGGGAGTGTCAGCGGTGTTCCTGGAAGTGTTGGACGTGTATCAGGAGTGACAGAGAGGTACCTGTTAGAGGCGTACCTGGGGAGTGTGAGAAGTGTACCTGGGGAGTGTCTGGGTGTTCCTGGGAGTGTCAGAGGTGTACCTGGGAGTGTCAGGGGGGTGTGCCAGGGAATGTCAGTGGAGTACCTGGGAGTGTCAGGGGTGTACCTGGGAGTGTCAGGAGTTGTGCCTGGGGAGTGTCAGATGTTATCCTGGGAGTGTAAGAGGTGTGCCTGGGGTGTCGGAGGTGTACCTGCGAGTGTCAGAGTTTGGGAGTGTCAGTGGTGTACCTGGGAGTGTCAGGGGTGTACCAGGTAGTGTCTGTGGGGTACCTGGGAGTGTCAGAGGTGTACCAGGGGTGTCAGAGGAATACCTGGAGTCAGGGGTGTCGAAGTTGTACCTGGGATTGTCGGAGGCGGACCTGGGAGTGTCAGAGAGGTGTACCTGGGAGTATCAGAGGTGTGCATGGGGAGTGTCAGAGGTGTACCTAGGAGTATCGGATTTTTACCTGGGATTATCGGAGGCGGACCTTGGGTGTCAGAGGTGTAGCTTGGGGAGTATCAGAGGTGTACATGGGAGTGTCAGAGGTGTACCTGGGAATGTCAGAGGTATACCAGGGAGTGTCAGTGAAGTACCTGGGGTCTCAAGGTGTACCTAGGAGTATCGGAGGTGTACCTGGGAATATCGGGTTGTACTTGGGTATATCGGAGGTGAACCAGAGTGTCAGAGGTGTGGGAGTCTCAGAGGTGAACCAGGGTGTAAGAGAAGTACCTGGGAGTGTCAGAGGTGTACCTGGGGTATGAGAGGTATACCTGGGAGTGTCAGGGGTGTACCTGGGAGTGTCAAGGGTGTAACTGGGAGTGTCGAAGGTGTAACTGGGAATGTCAAGGTGTACCAGGGAGTGTCAGTGGAGTACCTGGGAGTCTCAAGGTGTACCTGGGAGTATCGGGTTGTACCTGGGAGTGTCCAGGCGGACCTGGGGAGTGTCAGAGGTGTACCTGGAGTATCAGAGGTGTACCTAGGGTGTCAGAGGGTGTACCTGGGAATGTCAGAGGTATACCAGGGAGTATCACTGAAGTACCTTGGAGTCTCAAGGTGTACCTGGGGTGTCAGAGGAGTACCTGGGAGTGTCAGAGGTGTGCCTGGGGTGTCAGAGGGGTGTACCTGGGGTGTCAGAGATGTACCTCAGGTGTCAGTGGTGTATCTGGGAGTGTCGGACGTGTACCTAGGAGTGTCAGAGGTGTACCTGGGAGTGTCAGAGGTGTTCCTGGGAGTGTCAGGGGTGTAACTGGGAGTGTCAGGTGTAACTGGGAATGTCAGAGGTGCCAAGGAGTGTCAGTGGAGTACCTGGAGTCTTAAGGTGTGCCTGGGAGTATCGGAGGTGTACCTGGGAATATCGGAGGTGTACCTGGGAATATCGGAGGTGTACCTGGGAATATCGGAGGTGTACCTAGGAGTGTCAGAGGTGTCCCTGGGATGTGGAGTTCAGTGTGGGTGGGAGTGTCGGAGGTGTAACTGGGAATGTCAGAGGTGTGCCAAGGAGTGTCAGTGGAGTACCTGGGAGTCTTAAGGTGTACCTGGGAGTATCGGAGGTGTACCTGGGAATATCGGAGGTGTACCTGGGAATATCGGAGGTGTACCTGGGAATATCGGAGGTGTTCCTGGGAGTGTCAGAGGAGTGTACCTGGGAGTGTCAGGGGTGTACCAGGAATGTCAGTGAAGTACCCGGGAGGTCAGGGTGTGTATCTGGGAGTGTCGGACGTGTACCAGGAGTGTCAGAGGTGTACCTGGGAGTGTCAGAGGTGCACTGGGGAGTGTCAGGGGTGTAACTGGGAGTGTCGGAGGTGTAACTGGGAATGTCAGACGTGTGCCAAGGAGTGTCAGTGGAGTACCTGGGAGTCTTATAGGTGTACCTGGGAGTATCGGAGGTACCTGGGAATATCGGAGGTGTACCTGGGAATATCGGAGGTGTACTGGGAATGGAGGTGTACCTGGGAGTGTCAGAGGTGTACCTGGGAGTGTCGGAGGTGTAGCTGGAGTGTCACAGAGTACCAGGATTGTGAGAGGTGTACCTGGCAGTGTCAGGAGGTGTACCTGGGAGTTCAGAGATGTACCTGGGAGTGTGGAGGTGTATCTGGGAGGTCGGACGTGCACCTGGGAGTTGGGAGGTGTACCAGGGAATGTCAGTGGAGTACTTGGAGTGTCAGAGGTACCTGGGAGTGTCAAAGGTGTACCTTGGAGGTCAGGAGGTGTACCTGGGAGGTAAGAGGTGTACCAGGGAGTGTCTGAGGTGTACCTGGGAGTGTGAGATGTGTACCTGGGAGTGTCGGAGGTGTCCCTAGGAGTGTCGGAGGTGTACCTGGCAGTGTCATCGGTGTACACATGGGAGTGTCAGAGGTGTACCAGGGAATGTCAGTGAGCACCTGGGAGGTCAAAGGTGTACCTGGGAGGGTGGGAGGTGTACCTGGGAGTGTCAGAGGTGTACCTGGGAGGTCATAGGTGTACCTGGCAGTGTCATCGGTGTACCTGGGAGTGTCAGCGGTGTACCTGGAAGTAGACGTGTATCAGGGAGACAGAGGAGTACCTAGTAGTGTTAGAGGTGTACCTGGGAGTGTGAGAAGTGTACCTGGGAGTGTCTGGGGTGTTCCTGGGAGTGTGGAGGTACCTGGGAGTGTCAGGTGTACCAGGAATGTCAGTGAAGTACCTGGGAGTGCAGAGGTGTACCTGGAGTCTCAGAGGTAACCAGGGTGTAAGAGAAACCTGGGAGGTCTGAAAACCCCGGGAGTATGAGAGGTACTTGGGAGTGTCAGAGGTGTACCTGGGAGGTCAGGGGTGTAATGGGAGTCTCGGAGGTGTAACTGTCAGAGGTGTACCAGGAGTGTCAGTGGAGTACCTGGGAGTCTCAAAGGTGTACCTGGGAGTATCAGAGGTGTACCTGGGAATATCGGAGGTGTACCTGGGAATATCGGAGGTTCACCTGGGAGTGTCAGAGGTGTACCTGGGAGTGTAGGGAGGTGTACCTGCAGTGTCTGTGGTGTACCTGGGAGCAGCAAGCGGAGTATTAGGGGTTAGACGTGTATCAGGAGTGACAGAGAGTACCTGGTGTGGTTAGAGGTGTTGGAGTGTGACAAGTGTACCTGGGAGTGTCTGGGGTGTACCTGGGAGGTCAGAGGTGTAACTGGGAATGTCAGAGGTGTACCTGGGAGGTCAGAGGTGTTCCTGGGAGTGTCAGAGGTGTTCCTGGGAGTGTCAGAGGTGTACGTAGGAGTGTCAGAGGTGTACCTGGGAGTGTCAGGGTGTAACTGGGAGTCTCGGAGGTGTAACTGGGAATGTCAGAGGTGTACCAGGGAGTGTCAGTGAGTACCTGGGAGTCTCAAAGGTGTACCTGGGAGTTTCAGAGGTGTACCTGGGAATATCGGAGGTGTACCTGGGAATATCGGAGGTGTACCTGGGAATATCGGAGGTGTACCTGGGAATATCGGAGGTGTACCTGGGAGTGGCAGAGGTGTACCTGGGAGTCTCAGAGGTGAAACAGGAGTGTCAGGAGAGTACCTGGGAGGTCAGAGGTGTACCTTGAGTATCGGAGGTGTACCTGGTCAGAGGTACCTGGGAGGCAGAGGTACCTGGGAGTCAGAGGTGTACCTGGGAGTGTCAGAGGTGTACCTGGGAGCGTCAAGGGTGTAACTGGGAGTGTCGGAGGTGTACTGGGAGGTGTGAGAAGTGTACCTGGAGTGTCTGGGGTGTACCTGGGAGTGTCAGAGGTATACCAGGGAGTGTCTGAGGTGTACCTGGGAGTGTAAGAGATGTACCAGGGAGTGTAAGAGGAATACCTTGGAGTGTCAGAGGTGTACCTGGGATTGTCAGAGGTGTACCTAAGAGTATCGGAGGTTTGCCTGGGAGTGTTGGAGTTGTACCTGGGAGTGTCGGAGGTATTTGGGAGTGTGAGAAGTGTACCTGGGAGTGTCGGAGTGTACATGGGAGTGTCGGAGGTGTACCTAGGGGTGTCAGAGGTGTATTTGAGACTGTCAGAGGTTTACCTGGGAGTGTCAGAGGTACCTGGGAGTGTCAGAGGTGTTTGGGAGTGTCGGACGTGTACCTGGGAGGTCAGAGGTTTACGAGAATATCAGTGAGTACCTGGGAGTGTCAGAGGTGTACCTGGGAGTGTCAGAGGTGTACCTGGGAGGTCAGGGTATACCTGAGTGTCAGGGACCTGGGAGTGTCAGAGGTGTACCTGGGAGTGTCAGGAGGTGTTCCTGGGAGGTGTCGGATTAATAACTGGAGTGTCGGAGTCGGACCTGGGAGTGTCAGAGGTGTACCTGATAGTATCAGAGGTGTACCTGGGAGTGCAGAGGTGTACCTGGGAATGTCAGAGGTATACCGGGAGGTCAGGAGGTGTCCTGGAGTGTCGGAGGTACCTGGGGTCACAAGAGTACCTGCGATTGTCAGAGTGTACCTGGCAGAGTCAGAGGTGTACCTGGGAGTGTCAGAGATGTACCTGGGAGTGTCAGAGGTACCTGGGAGTGTCAGAGGTGTACCTGGGAGTGTCAGAGGTATTTGGGAGGTCGGACGTGCCTGGGAGTGTCAGAGGTGTACGAGGGAATGTCAGTGAGTACGGGAGTGTCAAAGGTGTACCTGGGAGTGTCAGACGTACCTGGGAGTGTCAGAGGTGTACCTGGGAGTGTCAGAGGTGTACCTGGGAGTGTCAGAGGTGTACCTGGGAAGTCGGATTTATACCTGAGTGAGGAGGCGACCTGGGAGTGTCAGAGGTGTACCTGATAGTATCAGAGGTACCTGGGATTGTCAGAGGTGTACCTGGGAATGTCAGAGGTTCACCAGGAGTGTCAGTGAAGTACCTGGGAATCTCAAAGGGTGTACCTGGAAGTATCTGAGGTGTACCTGGGAATATTGGAGGTAATTGGGAATATCGAGGCCAGAGAGGTTGTGAGGTGTACCTGGGAGTCTCGGGAGGTGAACCAGGGAGTGCTGGGAGGCCTGGGAGTGTTGGGAGGTGTACCTGGGAGGTCAGAGGTGCCTGGGAGGTCGGATTATACTGGGAGCTGGAGGCGGACCTGGGAGTGTCAGAGGTGTGCCTGATAGTATCAGAGGTGTACCTGGGATTGTCAGAGGTGTACCTGGGAATGTCAGAGGTCTACCAGGGAGTGTCAGTGAAGTACCTAATCTCAAAGGTACTCTGGAAGCATCCGGAGGTGTACCTGGGAATATTGAGGTGACCTGGGAATATCGGAGGTGTACCAGAGAGTGTCAGAGGTGTACCTGGGAGTCCCTGAGGTGAACCAGGAGGTCAGAGGAGTACCTGGGAGTGTCAGAGGTGTTCCTGGAGGTCAGAGATGTACCTGGGAGTGTCAGTGGTGTATCTGGGAGTATGGACGTGTACATAGAGTGTCAGAGGTGTACCTGGGAGTGTCAGGGGTAACTGGAATGTCGGAGGTGTAACTGGGAATGTCAGAGGTGTACCAGGGAGTGTCAGTGGAGCACCTGGGAGTCTTGAAGGTGTCCTGGGAGACGGGAGGTGTACCTGGGAATATCGGAGGTGTACCTGGGAATATCGGAGGTGTACCTGGGGAATACGGGAGGTGTACTGGGAGTGTCAGAGGTGTACCTGAGAGTCTCAGAGGTGAACCAGGAGGTCAGAGGAGCACCTGGGAGTGTCAGAGGTGTACCTGGGAGTATCGGAGGTGTACCTGGGAGTATCAGAGGTGTACCTGGGAGTGTCAGGAGGTGTACCTGGGAGATCAGGAGGTACCTGGGCATGTCAGAGGTGTACCTGGGAGGTCAAGGGTGTAACTGGAAGTGTCGGAGGTGTAACTGGGAATGTCAGAGGTGTACCAGGAGTGTCAGTGAGTACCTGGGAGTCTCGAAGGTGTCCGGGAGTACGGGAGGTGTACCTAGGGAGGTCAGGAGGTGTCCTGGGAGGAGGCATTTTGGGAGCCCAGGAGTACCTGGGATTGCTGGGGTGTACCTGGGAGTGTCAGAGTGTACCAGGGAGTGTCAGAGGAACACGAGTGTCAGAGGTGTACTGGAGTGTCAGAGGTGCACCTGGGAGTAGCAGAGGTGTACCTGGGAGTGTCAGAGGCACGGGAATGTCAGAGTGCATACCAGAGTGTCAGTGAAGTACCATTGGAGTCTCAAAGGTGTACCTGGGAGGTCAGAGGAGTACCTGGGAGTGTCAGAGGTGTACCTGGGAGTGTCAGAGATGTACCTGGGAGTGTCAGAGATGTACCTGGGAGTGTCATTGGTGTATCTGGGAGTGTCGGACGTGTACCTAGGAGTGTCAGAAATGTGACCAGGAATGAGCACAGGGTGTGTGTACCTGGGGAATCAGAGGTGTACCTGGGAGTGTCAGAGGTGTACCTGGGAGTATCAGGGGTAACTGGGAGGTCGGAGGTGTAACTGGGAATGTCAGAGGTGTACCAGGAGTGTCAGTGGAGTCCTGGGAGTCTCAAAGGTGTACCTGGGAGTATCGGTGGTGTACCTGGGAATGAGGTACCAGAGTGCCGAGGTACCTGGGATGTCGGAGGTGTAGCTGGGAGTGTCACAGGAGCATGGCGGATTGGGGAGAGGTGTACCTGGCAGTGTCAGAGGTGTACCTGGGAGTGTCAGATATGCCTGGGAGTGTCAGAGGTATCTGGGAGGTCGGACATGCACCTGGGAGGTCAGAGGTGTACCAGGAATGTCAGTGGAGTACTTGGGAGTGTCAGGAGGTACCTGCGAGTGTCAGAGGTGTACCTTGAGCAGAGGTGTAGGAGGCCAGAGGTGTACCTGGGAGTGTCGGAGGTGTACCTGGGAGCAGGAGAAGTGTACCTGGGAATGTCGGAGGTGTACTGGGAGTGTCGGAGGTACCTGGCAGTGTCAGCGGTACCTGGGAGTGCAGAGGTGTACCAGGGAATGTCAGTGAGTACCTGGGAGTGTCAAAGGTGTACCTGGGAGTGTCAGGAGGTCTATCTGGGAGTGTCAGAGATGTACCTGGGAGTTAGAAGGTACCTGGGAGTGTCTGGGGGTGTACCTGGGGTGCCGGAGGTGTACCTGGGAGGCTGGAGGTACTGGGAGGCTAGAGGTGTACTCAGAAAATGTCGGAGGTCTACCTGGGAGGTTCAGAGATGCACCTGGGAGAGTCAAGAAGGTACCTGGGAGTGTCGGAGGTGTACCTGGGAGTGTCGGAAGTGTACCTGGGAGTGTCAGAGGTGTACTTGGGAGTGCAGAGGTGTATGACAGTGTCAGAGGTAGTACCTGGAGTAGTCTGAGGTGTACCTGGAGAGTGCAGAGGTGTGCCTGGGAGTGTCAGGAGGTGCACTTGGGAGGTCAGAGGTGCACCTTGGAGTGTCTGAGGTGTACCTGGGGTGTCTGGGGGTGTACCTGGCAGTGTCTGAGGTAACGGCACGAGGTACCAGTGTCAGCGTGGGGAGTGTGAGCGGTGTACCTGGGAGTAGCAGAGCTGTATCAGGGATTGACAGAGGAGTACCTAGGGAGTGTCAGAGGTACCTAGGAGTGTGTGGTGGTACCTGGAGTGTCTGGGGTGTACCTGGGAGTGTCGGAGGCGGACCTGGAGTGTCAGTGAAGCACCATGGGAGTCTCAAAGGTGTACCTGAGTGCCAGAGGAGTACCTGGGAGTCAGATGTGTACCTGGGAGTGCTGGGGTGATGTACCTGGGAGTGTCAGAGATGCCTGGGAGGTGTGGTGGTGTTCTGGGAGTGTCGACGGTACCTAGGAGGTCAGAGGTGTACCAGGAATGTCAGTGGAGTACCGGGAGTCAGAGAGGTGCTCTGGGAGAATCAGAGGTGTACCTGGGAGTGTCAGAGGGTCCTGGGAGTATCAGGGGTGTAACTGGGAGCACAGAGGTGGAACACGGGAGGTGTACCTGGGAATACCGGAGGTGTACCTAGGAGTGTCAGAGGTGTCCCTGGGAGTGCCGGAGGTGCCCTGGAGTGTCACAAGAGTGCCTGCGATTGCAGAGGTGTACCAGGCAGTGTCAGAGGTCACCTGGGAGGTCAGAGATGTACTGGGAGTGTTGTGGTGTATCTGGGAGTGCGGACGTGTACCCAGGGAGTGTCAGAGGTGTACCTGGGAGTGTCAGAGGTGTACTGGGAGGTCGTGTAACTGGGAATGGAGGTAACTGGGAATGTCAGAGGTACCAGAGTGTCAGTGGAGTACCTGGGAGTCCAAAGGTGCCCTGAGATCGGAGGTGTACCTGGGAACACGAGGTACCTGGGAATATCGGAGGCACCTGGAATATCGGAGGTGTACCTGGGAGTGTCAGAGGTACCTGGGAGTCTCAGAGGAACCAGGGAGTGTCAGAGGAGTACCTGGGAGGCTGGGAGGTACCTGGGAGCACGGAGGTATCAGAGGCATGGGAGGCTGGGAGGTGTACCTGGGAGTACAGAGGTGTACCTGGGCGTGTCAGAGGTGTACCTGGGAGTGTCAAGGGTGTAACTGGGAGGTCGAGGTAACTGGGAATGCCAGAGGTGTAACAGGGAGTGTCAGTGAGTACCTGGGAGTCTCGTGTACCTGGGAGTATCGGAGGTACCTAGGAGTTCAGAGGTGTCTTGGAGGTGTCGGAGGTACTTTGGGAGTGTCACAGGAGCCTGGGTTGGGTGTACCTGGGAGGTACCAGGGAGGTCAGAGGAATACCTAGAGTGTCAGAGGTGTACCGGGGAGTGTCAGAGATGTACCTGGGAGGTCAGAGATGTCACCTGGGAGCAAGGCTGGGGTATCTGGGAGGCTGGACGTGTACCTAGGAGTGTCAGAAGTACCAGGGAATGTCAGTGAGTACCTGGGAGGTCAGAGGTGTACCTGGGGAATCAGAGGTGCACCTGGGAGACAGAGGTGCCTGGGAGTATCAGGTGTAACTGGGAGTGTCGGAGGTAAATGAGGTGTACCGGGGAGGCCGGTGAGGTACCTGGGAGTCTCAAAGGTGTACCTGGGAGAGAGGTGATGGGAATATCGGAGGTGTACCTAGGAGTGTCAGAGGTGTACCTGGGAGTGTCGGAGGTTTAGCTGGGAGTGTCACATGAGCAAGGATTGTGAGAGGTGTACCTGGAAGTGTCAGAGGTGTACCTGGGAGTGTCAGAGGTGACCGGGAGTGTCAGAGGTGTATCTGGGAGTGTCAGACATGCACCTGGGAGTGAGGTGTACCAGGGAATGTCAGTGGAGTACTTGGAGTGTTAGGGAGTGTACTGTGAGTGTCAGAGGTGTACCTTGGAGTGTCAGAGGTGTACCTGGGAGTGTCAGAGGTGTACCTGGCAGTGTCAGCGGTGTACCTGAGAGTGTCACGGTGTTCCTGGAAGTGTAGACGTGTATCAGGGTGAGACAGAGGAGTACCGTAGTGTTAGAGGCGCCTGGGAGTGTGAGAAGTGTACCTGGGAGTGTCTGGGGTGCCTGGGAGTGGAGGTGTACCTGGGAGGTCAGGGGTGTACCAGGAATGTCAGTGGAGTACCTGGGAGGTCAGAGGTGTACCTGGGAGTGTCAGAGGTGTACCTGGGAGTGTCAGATGTGTACCTGGGAGTGTGAGAGAGGTGTACCTGGGAGTGTCGGAGGTACCTGCGAGTGTCGGAGGTGTACCTGGGAGGTCAGAGGTTTACTTGGGAGTGTCAGTGGTGTACCTGGAGTGTGTAGGTGTACCAGGTAGTGTCTGTGGAGTACCTGGGAGTGTCAGAGGTGTACCAGGGAGTGTCAGAGGAATACCTAGGAGTATCGCATTTTTAACTGGGTGTGTCGAAGTTGTACCTGGGATTGTCGGAGGCGGACCTGGGAGTGTCAGAGGTGTACCTGGGAGTATCAGGGGTGTAACTGGGAGTGTCGGAGGTGTAACTGGGAATGTCAGAGGTGTACCAGGGAGTGTCAGTGGAGTACCTGGGAGTCTCAAAGGTGTACCTGGGAGTATCGGAGGTGTACCTGGGAATATCGGAGGTGAACCTAGGAGTGCTCGGAGGTGTACCTGGGAGTGTCGGAGGTGTAGGGGAGTGTCACAGGAGTACATGGAAGAGAGGTGTACCTGGCAGTGTCAGAGGTGTACCTGGGAGTGTCAGAGATGTACCTGGGAGTGTCAGAGGTGTATCTGGGAGTACATGCACCTGGGAGTGTCAGAGGTGTACCAGGGAATGTCAGTGGAGTACTTGGGATTGTCAGGAGTGTACTCATGAGTGTCAGAGGTGTACTTGGAGTGTCAGAGGTGTACCTGGAGTGTCAGAGGTGTACCTGGAGTGTCGGAGGTGAACCTGGGAGTGTGAGAAGTGCACCTGGGAATGTCGGAGGTGTACCTGGGATGTCGGATGTACCTGGCAGTGTCAGCGGTGTACCTGGGAGTGTCAGAGGTGTACCAGGGAATGTCAGTGAGTACCTGGGAGTGTCAAAGGTGTACCTGGGAGTGTCAGGAGGTTCACCTGGGAGTGTAGAGATGTACCTGGGAGTGTCAGAGGTGTACCTGGGAGTGTTGGAGGTGTACCTGGGAGACAGAAGTGTACCTGGGAGTGTCTGGGGTGTACCTGGGAGGTCAGAGGTACCTGGGAGTGTCGGAGGTGCCTGGGAGTGTCAGAGGTGTACCTGTGAATGTCGAGGTCCACCGGGAGTGTCAGAGATGTACCTGGGAAGTAAGAAGTGTACCTGGAGTGTCGGAGGTGTACCTGGGAGTGTCGGAAGTGTACCTGGGAGTGTCAGAGGTGTACTTGGGAGTGTCAGAGTGTACCTGGCAGTGTCAGGCGGTACCTGGGAGGTTCGAGGTGTACCTGGGAGTGTCAGAGGTGTGCCTGGGAGTGTCAGAGGTGCCTGGGAGTGTCAGAGGTGCACCTTGGAGTGTCAGCGTTGTACCTGGGAGTGTGAGCTGTATCAGAGGACAGAGGAGTACCTAGGAGTGTCAGAGGTGTCCCTAGGGAGTGTGAAGGTACCTGGGAGTGTCTGGGGTGTACCTGGGAGTGTCGGAGGCGGGACTGGGAGTGTCAGTGAAGTACCATGGAGTCTCAAAGGTGTACCTGGGAGTGTCAGAGGAGTACCTGGCAGTGTCAGATGTGTACCTGGGAGTGTCAGAGATGTACCTGGGAGTGTCAGAGATGTAACTGGGAGTGTCAGTGGTGTATCTGGGAGTGTCGGACGTGTACCTAGGAGTGTCAGAGGTGTACCAGGGAATGTCAGTGGAGTACCTGGGAGTGTCAGAGGTGTACCTGGGAGAATCAGAGGTGTACCTGGGAGTGTCAGAGGTGTACCTGGGAGTATCAGGGGTGTAACTGGGAGTGTCGGAGGTGTAACTGGGAATGTCAGAGGTGTACCAGGGAGGTCAGTGGAGTACCTGGGAGTCTCAAAGGTGTACCTGGGAGACTGAGGTAGTACCTGGGAATATCGGAGGTGTACCTAGGGAGGTCAGAGGTGTACCTGGGAGTGTCGGAGGTGTAACTGGGAGTGTCACAGAGTACCTGGGATTGAGAGGTGTACCTGGCAGGGAGGTGTACCTGGGAGTGGGAGATTTACCTGGGAGCGTCAGAGGTGTATCTGGGAGTGTCGGACGTGCACCTGGGAGTGTCAGAGGTGTACCAGGAAAGTCAGTGGAGTACTTGGGAGTGTCAGGAGGTACCTGGGAGTGTCAGAGGTGTACCTTGGAGTGTCAGAGGTGTACCTGGGAGTGTCAGAGGTGTACCTGGAAGTGTCGGAGGCCTGGGAGGTGAGAAGTGTACCTGGGAATGTCGGAGGTGTACCTGGGAGGTCGGAGGTGTACCTGGCAGTGTTAGGGGTGTACCTGGGAGGTCAGAGGTGTACCAGGAATATCAGTGAGTACCTGGGAGTGTCAAAGGTGTACCTGGGAGTGTCAGAGGTTCACCTGGGAGTGTCAGAGGGCTACCTGGGAGGGTCAGAGGTGTACCTGGGAGTGTCGGAGGTGTACTGGGAGTGTTAGAAGTGTACCTGGGAGTGTCTGGGGTGTACCTGGGAGTGTCAGAGGTACCTGGGAGTGTCGGAGGTGTACCTGGGAGTGTCAGAGGTGTACCTGTGGAATTTCGGAGGTGTACCTGGGAGAGTAAGAAGTGTACCTGGGAGTGTCGGAGGTACCTGGGAGTGTCGGAAGTGTACCTGGGAGTGTCAGAGGTGTACCAGGAATATCAGTGGAGTACCTGGGAGTGTCAAAGGTGTACCTGGGAGGTCAGAGGTTTACCTGGGAGTGTCAGAGGGCTACCTGGGAGTGTCCGGAGGTACCCAGTGGTCGGAGGTGTACCTGGGAGTGTTAGAAGTGTACCTGGGAGTGTCTGGGGTGTACCTGGGAGGCGTCAGAGGCACTGGAGTGTCGGAGGTACCTGGGAGTGTCAGAGGTGTGCCTGTGAATTTCTGGAGGTGTACCTGGAGAGTAAGGTGTACCTGGGAGTGTCGGAGGTGTACCTGGGAGTGCCGGAAGGTGCCTGGGAGGTCAGAGGTGCCTGGGAGTGTCAGGAGGTGCACTTGGGAGTGTCAGAGGTGCACCTTGGAGTGTCTGAGGTGTACCTGGGGTGTCTGAGGTACCTGGCCGTGTTCGAGGTGTACCTGGCAGTGTCTGAGGTGTACCTGGCAGTGTCAGCGGTGTACCTGGGAGTGTCGAGTGGTACTGGGGAGTGTTAGAGCTATCAGGGAGGACAGAAGGGTACCTAGAGTGTCAGAGGTACCTAGGAGTGTGTGAAGTGGTACCTGGGAGTGTCAGTGGGAGTGATGAGGCGGACCTGGGAGTGTCAGTGAAGTACCATGGAGTCTCAAAGGTGTACCTGGGAGTCAGAGGAGTACCTGGGAGGTCAGAGGTACCTGGGAGTGTCAGAGATGTACCTGAGTGCCAGAGATGTACCTGAGTGTCAGTGGTGTATCTGAGTGTCGGACGTGTACCTAGGAGTGTCAGAGGTGTACCTGGGAATGTCAGTGGAGTACGTGGGAGTGTCAGAGGTGTACCTGGGAGAATCAGAGGTGTACCTGGGAGTGTCAGAGGTGTACCTGGGAGTATCAGGGGTGTAACTGGGAGTGTCGGAGGTGTAACTGGGAATGTCAGAGGTGTACCAGGGAGTGTCAGTGGAGTACCTGGGAGTCTCAAAGGTGTACCTGGGAGTATCGGAGGTGTACCTGGGAATATCGGAGGTGTACCTAGGAGTGTCAGAGGTGTACCTGGGAGTGTCGGAGGTGTACCTGGGAGTGTCACAGGAGTACCTGGGATTGTGAGAGGTGTACCTGGCAGTGTCAGAGGTGTACCTGGGAGTGTCAGAGATGTACCTGGGAGTGTCAGAGGTGTATCTGGGAGTGTCGGACGTGCACCTGGGAGTCAGAGGTGTACCAGGGAATGTCAGTGGAGTACTTGGGAGTGTCAGGAGTGTACCTGGGAGTGTCAGGAGGTGTACCTTGAGTGTCAGGAGGTGTACCTGGGAGTGTCAGAGGTACCTGGGAGTGTCGGAGGTGTACCTGGGAGGTCGGAGGTGTACCTGGGAGTGATAGAAGGGCACCTGGGAGTGTCTGGGGTGTACCTGGGAGGTTCAGAGGTGTACCTGGGAGTGTCGGAGGTACCTGGGAGGTCAGGGTACCAGGGAATGTCAGTGAGTACTTGGGATTGTCAGGAGTGTACCTGGTGAGTGTCAGAGGTGTACCTTGGAGTGTCAGAGGTGTACCTGGCAGTGAAGAGATGTACCTGGGAGTGTCAGAGATGTACCTGCGAGTGTCAGAGGTGTATCTGGGAGTGTCGGACGTGCACCTGGGAGTGTCAGAGGTGTACCAGGAATGTCAGTGGAGTACTTGGGATTGTCAGGAGTGTACCAGAGTGTCAGAGGTGTACCTTGGAGTGTCAGAGGTGTACCTGGGAGTGTCAGAGTTGTACCTGGGAGTGTCGGAGGTGTACCTGGGAGGCATGAGAAGTGGCACTTGGGGAGGTCGGAGGTGTACCTGGGGTGTCGGAGGTACCTGGCAGTGTCAGGCGGTGTACCTGGGAGTGTCAGAGGTGTACCAGGGAATGTCAGTGGAGTACCTGGGAGTGTCAAAGGTGTACCTGGGAGTGCCAGAGGTTCACCTGGGAGGTCAGAGGTACCTGGGAGTGTCAGAGGTGTACCTGGGAGTGTCGGAGGATGGGAGTGTGAAGTGGCACGGAGTGTCTGGGGGCTGGGAGTGTCAGGAGGTACTTGGGAGTGCTCGGAGGTGTACCTGGGAGTGTCAGAGGTGTACCTGTGAATGTCGGAGGTACCTGGAGAGAAGAAGTGTACCTGGGAGTGTCGGAGGTTTGCCTGGGAGTGTCGGAAGTGTACCTGGGAGTGTCAGAGGTGTACTTGGGAGTGTCAGAGGTGTACCTGGCAGTGTCAGCGGTGTCCTGGGAGTGTCTGAGGTGTATCTGGGAGTGTCAGAGGTGTGCCTGGGAGTGTCAGAGGTGCACTTGGGGAGTGTCAGAGGCACCTTGGAGTGTCTGAGGTGTACCTGGGGTGTCTGAGGTGTACCTGGCAGTGTCTGGAGGTGTACCTGGCAGTGTCTGAGGTGTACCTGGCAGTGTCAGCGGTGTACCTGGGAGTGTCAGCGGTGTACCTGGGAGTGTTAGAGCTGTATCAGGGAGTGACAGAGGAGTACCTAGGAGTGTCAGAGGTGTACCTAGGAGTGTGTGAAGTGTACCTGGGAGTGTCTGGGGTGTACCTGGGAGTGTCGGAGGCGGACCTGGGAGTGTCAGTGAAGTACCATGGAGACTCAAAGGTGTACCTGGGAGTGTCAGAGGAGTACCTGGGAATGTCAGAGGTGTACCTGGGAATGTCAGAGATGTACCTGGGAGTGTCAGAGATGTACCTGGAGTGTCAGTGGTGTATCTGGAGTGGACGTGTACCTGGGAGTGTCGGAAGGTAACCTGGGAGTGTCAGAGGTGTACTTGGGAGTGTCAGAGGTGCACTGGCAGTGTCAGGGTGTACCTGGGAGTGTCTGAGGTGTATCTGGGAGTGTCAGAGGTGTGCCTGGGAGTGTCAGAGGTGCACGGGAGTGTCAGAGGTGTACCTGGGGTGTCTGAGGTGTACCTGGGGGTGTGTGAGGTGTACCTGGCAGTGTCTGAGGTGTACCTGGCAGTGTCAGCGGCGTACCTGGGAGTGTCAGCGGTGTACCTGGGAGTGTTAGAGCTGTATCAGGGAGTGATAGAGGAGTACCTAAGAGTGTCAGAGGTGTACCTAGGAGTTTGTGAAGTGTACCTGGGAGTGTCTGGGGTGTACCTGGGAGTGTCAGAGGAGTGCCTGGGAGTGTCAAAGGTGTGTCTGGGAGTGTCAGAGGTGCACTTGGGAGTATCAGAGGTGCACCTTGAGTGTCTGGAGGTGTACCTGGGGTGTCTGAGGTGTACCTGGCAGTGTCTGAGGTGTACCTGGCAGTGTTCGAGGTGTACCTGGCAGTGTCAGCGGGTGTACCTGGGAGTGTAGCATGGTGTACCTGGGAGTTAGGAGGTGACCTGTGGAGTGTCAGGGCGGTGTACCATGGGAGTGTTAGAGCTATCAGGGAGTGACAGAGGAGTACCTAAGAGTGTCAGAGGTGTACCTAGAGTTTGTGAAGTGTACCTGGGAGTGTCTGGGTGTACCTGGGAGTGTCTGAGGTGTACCTGGTGAGTGTCAGAGTTGTACCTGGAGTGTCAGGGGTGTACCAGGGAGTGTTAGTGAGCACCTGGGAGTGTCAGGGGTGTACCTGGGAGTGTCGGAGGTACATGGAGTGTCAGAGATGTACCTGGCAGTGTCTGGGGTACCTGGGAATATCGGAGGTGTACCTAGGAGTGTCAGGAGATGTCCCTGAGAGTGTCGGAGGTGTACCTGGGAGTGTCCAGGAGTACCTGCGATTGTCAGAGGTGTACCTGGCAGTGTCAGAGGTACCTGAGTCAGAGATGTACCTGGGAGTCTCAGTGGTGTATCTGGGAGTGTCGGACGTACCTAGGAGTGTTAGAGGGGAGGTTGAGAGGTGTACCTGGAGTGTCGGGGTGAACTGGGAGTGTCGGAGGTGTAACTGGGAAGGTCAGAGGTACCAGGAGTGTCAGAGTACCTGGGAGTCTTAAAGGTGTACCTGGAGTATCGGAGGTGTACCTGGGAATATCGGGAGGTACCTGGAATATCGGAGGTACCTGGGAATATCGGAGGTGTACCTGGGAGGTGTGAGGTACTGGGAGTGTCGGAGGTGTAGCTGGGAGTGTCACAGGAGTACTGGGATTGTGAGAGGTGTACCTGGCAGTGTCAGAGGTGTACCTGGGAGGTGCAGAGATGTACCTGGGAGTGTCAGAGGTGTATCTGGGAGTGTCGGACGTGCACCTGGGAGTGTCAGAGGCACCAGGAATGTCAGTAGAGTACTTGGGAGGTTCAGAGGTACCTGGGAGTGTCAGAGGTGTACCTTGGAGTGTCAGAGGTGTACCTGGGAGTGTCAGAGGTGTACCTGGCAGTGTCATGGTGTACCTGAGAGTGTCAGGTGTACCTGGAAGTGTTAGACGTGTATTGGGAGTGACAGAGGAGAACCTAGTAGTGTTAGGGGTGTACCTGGGAGGTGGAGAATTGTACCTGGGAGTGTCTGTGGGAGTGTCAGAGGTACCTGAAGGTTAGGGTGTACCAGGGAATGTCAGTGAGTACTTGGGAGGCTGGGAGGTGTACCTGGGAGGTCAGAGGTGTACCTGGGAGGTCAGAGGCCTGGGAGTGTGAGAGGTACCTGGGAGTGTCGGAGGTGTACATGGGAGTGCAAGTAGTGTAACTGGAGTGTCGGAGGTGTACCTGGGAGTGTCGGAGGTGTACCTGGGAGGTCAGAGGTGTACTTGGAGTGTCAGGGGGGTACCTGGGAGGTCAGGTTGTACCAGGTAGTGTCGGGTGAGTACCTGGGAGTGTCAGAGGTTTACCAGGGAGGTCAGAGGAATACCTAGGAGATCAAATTTACCTGGGAGTGTCGAAGTTGTACCTGGGATTGTCGGAGGCGGACCTGGGAGTGTCAGAGGTACCTGGGAGTATCAGAGGTGTATGGGAGTGTCAGAGGTGTACCTAGGAGTATCGGATTTTACCTGGGATTATCGGAGGCGGACCTTGGAGTGTCAGAGGTGTAACTTGAAGCATCAGAGGTGTACATGGAGCGTCAGAGGTGTACCTGGGAATGTCAGATACCAGGGAGAGTGTCAGTGAAGTACCTGGGAGTCTCAAAGGTGTACCTTAGGAGTATCGGAGGTGTACCTGGGAATATCGGAGTTGTACTTGGGAATATCGGAGGTGAACCAGGAGTGTCAGAGGTGTACCTGAGTCTCAGAGGTGAACCAGGGTGTAAGAGAAGTACTTGGGAGTGCTGGGAGGTGTACCTGAGAGTATGAGAGGTATACCTGGGAGTGTCAGAGGTACCTGGGAGTGTCAAGGGTGTAACTGGGAGTGTCGAAGGTGTAACTGGGAATGTCAGAGGTGTACCAGGAGTGTCAGTGGAGTACCTGGGAGTCTCAAAGGTGTACCTGGGAGTACGGGAGTTGTACCTGGGAGTGTCGGAGGCGGACCTGGAGTGTCAGAGGTGTACCTGGAGTATCAGAGGTGTACCTGGGAGTGTCAGAGGTGTACCTGGGAATGTCAGAGGATACCAGGGAGTATCACTGAAGTACCTTGCATTCTCAAAGGTGTACCTGGGAGGTCAGAGGAGTACTGGGAGGTCGAGGTGTACCTGGGAGTGTCAGAGGTGTACCTGGGAGTGTCAGAGATGTACCTGGGAGTGTCGGTGGTGTATCTGGGAGTGTCGGACGTACCTAGGAGTGTCAGAGGTGTGACCTGGGAGTGTCAGAGGTGTACCTGGGAGGTCAGGGGTAACTGGGAGGCTGAGGTAACTGGGAATGTCAGAGGTGTACCAAGGAGGTCAGTGAGCCTGGGAGCAAAGGTGTACCTGGGAGTATCGGAGGTGTACCTGGGAATATCGGAGTTGTACCTGGGAATATCGGAGGTACACACTGGAGGTGTACCTGGAGTGTCAGAGGTGTACCTGGGAGTGTCGGAGGTGTAGCTGGGAGTGTCACAGAGTACTGGGGGGATTGTGAGAGGTGTACCTGGCAGTGTCAGAGGTGTACATGGGAGTGTCAGGGGTGTCCCAGGGCATGTCAGTGGGAGTCCTGGGAGCGCAGAGGTACCTGGGAGTGTCAGAGGTGTACCTGGGTGGTCGGAGGTGTAAGGAGTGTAAGTAGTGTACCTGCGAGTGTCGGAGGTGTACCTGGGAGTGTCGGTGTACCTGGAGTGTCAGAGGTGTACCTGGGAGTGTCGAGGTGTACCTGGCAGTGTCTGGAGGTACCTGGGAGTGTCAAGTGTGTAACTGGGAGTTCTCGAGGTGTAACTGGGAATGTCAGAGGTGTACCAGGGAGTGTCAGTGAGTACCTGGGAGTCTCAAAGGTGCACTGGGAGTATCAGAGGTAACTGGGAATATCGGAGGTGTACCTGGGAATATCGGAGGTGTACCTGGGAGTGTCAGAGGTGTACCTGGGAGTATCAGAGATGGCTGGGAGTGTCAGAGGTCTATCTGGAAGTGTCAGACGTGTACCTGGGAGTATCAGAGGTACGAGGAATGTCAGTGGAGTACCTGGGAGTGTCAGAGGTGTACCTGGGAGGTCAGAGGTGTACCTGGGAGTGGCAAAGGTGTACCTGGGAGTGTCAGAGGTGTACCTGGGAGTGTTAGAGGTACCTGGGAGTGTCAGAGGTGTACCTGGGAGTGTCAAAGGTGTACCTGGGAGTGTCGGATTTGTACCTGGAGTGTCGGAGGCGGACCTGGAGTGTCAGAGGTACCTGGTAGTATCAGAGGTGTACCTGGGAGTGTCAGATGAGTACCTGGGAATGTCAGATGTATACCAGGAGTGTCAATGAAGTACCTGGGTGTCTCAAAGGTGTACTGGGAGCACGGGAGGTGTACCTGGGAATATTGGGTGTACCTGGGAATATCGGAGGTACCAGAGAGTGTCAGAGGTGTACCTGGGAGTCTCAGAGGTGAACCAGAGAGTGTCAGAGGAGTACCTGGGAGTGTCAGAGGTGTACCTGGGAGTCAGAGGTTTACCTGGGAGTATCAGAGGTGTACCTAGGGAGTGTCAGAGGTGTACTGGGAGTGTCAAGGGTGTAACTGGGAGTGCCGTGGAGGTGTATCTGGGAGGTCGGACGTACCTAGGAGTGTCAGAGGTGTACCAGGGAATGTGGGTGAGTACCTGGGAGGCGTCAGAGGTGTACCGGGAGAATCAGAGGTGTACCTGGAGTGTCAGATGTGTACCTGGGAGTATCAGGGGTGTAACTGGGAGTGTCGGAGGTGTAACTGGGAATGTGAGAGGTGTACCAGGGAGTGTCAGTGGAGTACCTGGGAGTCTCAAAGGTGTACCTGGGAGTATCGGAGGTGTACATGGGAATATCTGAGGTGTACCTAGGAGTAGAGGTGTACCTGGGAGTGTCGGAGGTGTAGCTGGGAGTGTCAGAGGTGTACCAGGGAGTGTCAGTGGAGTACCTGGGAGTCTCAAAGGTGTACCTGGAGTATCAGAGGTGTACCTGGGAATATCGGAGGTGTACCTGGGAATGGAGGTACTTAGGAGTGTCAGAGGTGTCCTGGGAGTGTCGGAGGTACCTGAGAGTGTCACAGGAGTACCTGCGATTGTCGAGGTGTTCCTGGCAGTGTCAGAGGTGTACCTGGGAGTGTCAGAGATGTACCTGGGAGTGTCAGTGGTGTATCTGGGAGTGTCGGACGTGTACCTAGGAGTGTCAGAGGTACCTGGGAGTGTCAGAGTTACCTGAGAGTGTCAGGGGTGTACCAGGAGTGTCAGTGGAGTACCTGGGAATGTCAGGATGTACCTGGGAGTGTCGGAGGTGAACATGGAGTGTCAGAGGTGTACCTGGCAGTGTCAGCGGTGTACCTGGGAGTGTCAGAGGTGCCTGGAGTGTCAGAGGTGTACCTGGGAGTGAGTGTATCAGGAGTGACAGAGGTACTCTAGGAGTGTCAGAGGTGTACCTGGGAGTGCAGAGGTGTTCTTGGAGTGTCAGAGGTGTACCTGGGAGGTCAGGGTGCCTGGGAGTATCTGAGGTGTACCTGGGAGTGTCAAAGGTGTGCCTGGGAGTGTCAGAGGTGCACTTGGGGGTCAGAGGTGCACCTTGGAGTGTCTAAGGTGTACCTGGGAGTTTCTGGAGGTGTACCTGGCAGTGTCTGGGGTGTACCTGGCAGTGTCTGAGGTGTACCTGGCAGTGTCAGCGGTGTACCTGAGTTTCAGCGGTGCACCTGAGCACGGAGGTATGGGAGTGTCAGAGGTACCTGGGAGTGTCGGAGGTGTACCTGGGAGTGTCGAAGGTGTACCTGCAGTGTCAGCGGTGTACCTGAAGTGTCAGAGGTGTACCAGGAATGTCAGTGAGTACCTGGGAGGTCAGAGGTGTACCTTGGAGTGTCAGAGGTGTGTTTGAGTGTCAGAGGTGTACCTGGGAGTGTCAGAGGTGCCTGGGAGGTCAGAGGTACCTGGGAGTGTAGGTGTACCTGGGAGTGTCGGAGGTGTACCTGGGAGTGTCAGAGGTGTGCCTAGTAGTGTCAGCGGTGTACCTGGAGTGTCAGAGGTGTACCAGGAATGTCAGTGGAGTACCTGGGAGGTCAAAGGTGTACCTGGGAGTTTCAGAGGTACCTGGGAGTGTCAGAGGTACCTGGGAGTGCCAGAGGTGTACCTGGGAGTGTCAGAGGTGTACCTGGGAGTCGGAGGTACTTGTGAGTGAGAATGTACCTGGGAGTGTCTGGGGTGTACCTGGGAGTGTTTACCTGGGAGTGTCTGAGGTGTACCTGGTGAGTGTCAGAGTTGTACCTGGGAGGTCAGGGGTAGGAGTGTCAGTGAGTACCTGGGAGTGTCAGGTGTAGCTGGGAGTGTCGGAGGTACATGGGAGGTCGGAGGTGCACTGGGAGTGTCGGAGGTGTACTTATGAGTGTGAGAGGTACCTGGGAGTGTCTGGGGTGTACCTGGGAGTGTCTGGGGTGTACCTGGGAGTGTCTGAGGTGTACCTGGTGAGTGTCAGAGTTGTACCTGGGAGTGTCAGGGGTGTACCTGGCAGTGTCAGCGTTGTACCTGGGAGTGTCAGAGGTGTGCCTGGGAGGTCAGAGGTGTACCTGGGAGTGTTAGAGGTATCAGGGAGGACAGAGAGTACCTAGGAGTGTCAGAGGTGTACCTGGGAGTGTCAGAGGTGTACCGGGAGTGTCTGAGGTGTTCCTAGGGAGTGTCTGAGGTGGCCTGGGAGTGTCAGGGGAGAACCAGGGAGTGAAAGATGTGTACCTGGGTGTGTCAGAGGTGTACCAGGGGAGTGTCTGAGGTGTACCTGGGAGTGTCAGGAGGTGCACAGGGAGTGTCAGAGGAATACCTGGAGTGTCAGAGGTGTACCTGTGAGTGTCAGAGGTGTACCTAGGAGTATCGGAGGTGGCATTGCGAGTGCCAGAGGAGTACCTGGGAGTGTCAGAGATGTACCTGGGAGGTCAGTGGATCGGGAGTGTCGGACGTACCAGAGTATCAGAGGTGTACCTGGGAATATCGTGTACCTGGAAATATCGGAGGTGTACTTAGGAGTGTCAGAGGTGTCCTGGGAGTGTCGGAGGTGTACCTGAGAGTGTCACAGGAGTACCAGTGATTGTCAGAGGTGTGCCTGGCAGTGTCAGAGGTGTACCTGGGAGTGTCAGAGATGTACCAGGAGTGTCAGTGGTGTACTGGGAGTGTCAGGGGTACCTGGAGTGTCGGAGGTGTACATGGAGTGTCAGGAGGTACCTGGGGAGTGTTAGGAGGTGTATCAGGGAGTGACAGAGAGTACCTAGGAGTGTCAGAGGTTTACCTGGGAGTGTCAGAGAGGTTTTGGGATTGTCAGAGGTACCTGGGAGTGTCAGGGTACCTGGGAGTATCTGAGGTGTACCTGGGAGTGTCAAGGGTGCCTGGGAGTGTCAGAGGTGCACTTGAGTGTCAGAGGCACCTTGGAGTGTCTAAGGTGAACCTGGGAGTTTCTGAGGTGTACCTGGCAGTGTCTGGGGTGTACCTGGCAGTGTCTGAGGTGTAACTGGCAGGTCAGGCGGTGAACCTGGGAGTTTCAGCGGTGCACCTGGGAGTATCGGAGGTACCTGGGAGTGTCAGAGGTACCTGGGAGGTCGGAGGTGACCTGGGAGTGTCGATGTACCTGGCAGTGCTGCGGTGTGCACCTGGAAGTGTCAGGAGGTGTACCAGGAATGTCAGTGGAGTACCTGGGAGGTCAGGAGGTGTACCTTGGAGTGTCAGAGGTGTAGTTTGGAGTGTCCAGGAGGTGTACCTGGAGTGTCAGAGGTGTACCTGGGAGTGTCAGAGGTGTGACCTGGAGTGTGAGAAGTGTACCTGGGAGGTCGGAGGTGTACCTGGGAGTGTCAGAGGTGTACCTAGTAGTGTCAGCGGTGTGCCCTGGGAGTGTCAAAGGTGTACTGGGGAGTTTCAGAGGTGTACCTGGGAGTGTCAGGAGGTGTACCTGGAGTGTCAGAGGTGTACCTGGGAGTGACAGAGGTGCCTGGGAGTGTCGGAGGTGTACTTGCGAGTGTGGAGAAGTGTACCTGGGAGTGTCTGGGGTGTACCTGGAGTGTCTGGGGTGTACCTGGGTGTCTGAGGTGTACCTGGTGAGGTCAGAGTTGTACCTGGGAGTGTCAGGGGTGTACCAGGGAGTGTCAGTGAGTACCTGGGGAGGGGGCATAGCTGGGGAGTGTCGGAGGTGCATGGGGAGTGTCGAGGTGTACCTGGGAGGCCTGGAGGTGTACTATGAGGTGAGAAGTGTACCTGGGAGTGTCTGGGGTGTACCTGGGAGTGTCTGGGGTGTACCTGGGAGTGTCTGAGGTGTACCTGTGAGTGTCAGAGTTGTACCTGGGAGTGTCAGGGTACCTGGCAGTGTCAGTGTACCTGGGAGTGTCAGAGGTGTGCTGGGAGTGTCAGGAGGTGTACCTGGGAGTGTTAGAAGTGTATCAGGGAGTGACAGAGGAGTACCTAGGAGGTGTCGAGGTGTGCCTGGGAGTGTCAGAGGTGTACCTGGGAGTGTCTGGAGTGTTCCTTGGAGTGTCTGAGGTGTACCTGGGAGTGTCAGGGAGAACCAGGAGTGAAAGATGTGTACCTGGGTGTGTCAGAGGTGTACCAGGAGTGTCTGAGGTGACCTGGGATGTCAGGTGTACCAGGAGGTCAGAGGAATACCTAGAGTCAGAGGGTACCTGGAGTGTCAGAGGCACCTAGGAGTACGGAGGTGTATCTGCGTGAGTGCCAGAGGAGTACCTGGGAGTGTCTGAAGTGTACCTGGGTGTCTGGAGGTACCTCGGATTGTCAGGGGAGAACCAGGAGTGAAAGAGGTGTGCCTGGAGTGTCAGAGGTGTACCAGGGAGTGTCTGGAGGTACCTGGGGAGCAGAGATGTACCAGGAGGTCAGAGGAATACCTAGAGTGTCAGAGGTGTACCTGGGATTGCCAGAGGTGTACCTGGGAGTGTCATAGGTGCACTGGGAGTGTCAGAGGTGCAAGTTAGAGTGTCTGAGGTGTACCTGGGAGGTTCTGACGTGTACCTGGCAGTGTCTGAGGTACCTGGCAGCAGTGTCTGAGGTCATACCTGGCAGTGTCTGAGGTAACTGGCAGTGTGAGCGGTGTACCTGGAGTTTAGCGGTGCTCCTGAGGAGTGTTAGAGGCATCAGGGAGTGACAGAGAGCACCCAGTGTCAGGAGGTACCTGGGAGTCAGGAGGTACCTGGAAGTGTCAGAGGTGTATTTGAGAGTGTCAGACGTGTACCTGGGAGTGTCAGAGGTACAGAGGATGTCAGTGGAGTCCTGAGTGTCAGAGGTGACCTGGGAGTGTCAGAGGTGTACCTGGGAGTGTCAAAGGTGTACCTGGTGTCAGAGGTGTACCTGGGAGTGTCAGAGAGGTGTACCTGGGAGTGTCACAGGTGTACCTGGGAGTGTCGGATTTATACCTGGGAGTGTCGGAGGCGGACCTGGGAGTGTCAGAGGTGTACCTGATAGTATCAGTGGTGTACCTGGGAGTGTCAGAGGTGTACCTGGGAATGTCAGAGGCATACCAGGAGTGTCAGTGAAGTACCTGGGAGTCTCAAAGGTGTTCCTGGGAGGAATCGAGGTGTACCTGGGAATATTGGAGGTGTACCTGGGAATATCGGAGGTGCAGCAGAGAGTGTCAGAGGTACCTGGGAGTCTCAGAGGTGAACCAGGGGAGGTCAGGAGGAGCACCTGGGAGTGTCAGAGGTACCTGGGAGTATCGGAGGTGTACCTGGGAGGTCAAGGGTGTAACTGGGAGTGTCAGGAGGTACCAGGAGTGTCAGTGAGCACCTGGGAGTCTCAAAGGTGTACCTGGGAGTATCAGAGGTGTACCTGGGAATATCGGAGGTGTACCTGGGAATATCGGAGGTGTACCTAGGAGTGTCAGAGGTGTCTGTGAGTGTCGGAGGTGTACCTGGGAGTGTCCAAGGAGTACCTGCGATTGTCAGGAGGTGTACCTGGCAGTGGCCAGAGGTGTACCTGGGAGGTCAGAGATGTACCTGGGAGGTCAGGTGGTGTATCTGGGAGTGCCGGACGTGTACCTAGGAGTGTCAGAGGTGTACCTGGGAGTGTCAGAGGTGTACCTGGGAGTGTTGTAACTGGGAGTGTCGGAGGTGTACTGGGAAGGTCAGAGGTGTCACCAGGGAGTGTCAGTGGAGCACCTGGGAGTCTTAAAGGTGTACCTGGGAGTATCGGAGGTGTACTGGGAATATCGGAGTGTACCTGGGAATATCGGAGGTGTACCTGGGAATATCGGAGGTGTACCTGGGAGTGTCAGGGGAGGTGTACCTGGGAGTTTCGGGAGGTAGGGAGTGTCACAGGAGTACTGGGGGATTGTGAGAGGTGTACCTGGCAGTGTCAGGTGTACCTGGGAGTGTCAGAGATGTACCTGGGAGTGTCAGAGGTATCTGGGAGTGTCGGACGTGCACCTGGGAGTGTCAGAGGTGTACCAGGAATGTCAGTGAGTACGGGAGTGTCAGAGGTGTACCTGGGAGTGTCAGAGGTACCTTGGAGTGTCAGAGGTGTACCTGGGAGGTTGAGAGGTGTACCTGGCAGTGTCAGGGGTGTGACCTTGTCAGCGGTGTACCTGGAAGTGTTAGACGTGTATCAGGAGTGACAGAGGAGTACCTAGTAGTGTTAGAGGTGTACCTGGGAGTGTGAGAAGTGTACCTGGGAGTGTCTGGGGTGTACCTGGGAGACAGAGGTGTACCTGGAAGGTGTCAGGGGTGTAGCAGGAATGTCAGTGAGTACCTGGGAGTGTCAGAGGTGTACCTGGGAGGTCAGAGGTGTACCTGGGAGTGTCAGAGGTGTACCTGGGAGGAGAGGTGCACTGGGAGTGTCGGAGGTGTACATGGGAGTGTAAGTAGTGACCTGGGAGTGTCGGAGGTGTACCTGGGAATGTCGGAGGTGTACCTGGGAGTGTCAGAGGTGTACTTGGGAGGTCAGTGGTGTACCTGGGAGTGTCAGGTTGTACCAGGTAGTGTCAGTGGAGTACCTGGGAGTGTCAGAGGAATACCTAGGAGTATCAACTTACCTGGGAGTGTCGGAGTTGTACCTGGATTGTCGGAGGCGGACCTGGGAGGCTGGGAGGTGTACCTGGGAGTATGAGAGGTGTACATGGGGAGTGTCAGAGGTGTACCTAGGAGTATCGGATTTTACCTGGGAGTGTTGGAGTTGTCCTGGGATTGTCGGAGGCAGACCTTGGAGTGTGTGAGGTGTACCTGGGAGTATCAGAGGTGTATATGGGAGTGTCAGAGGTGTACCTGGGAATGTCAGAGGCATACCAGGAGTGTCAGTGAAGTACCTGGGAGTCTCAAAGGTGTACCTGGGAGTATCGGAGGTACTGGGAATATCGAGGTGAAACCAGGAGTGTCAGGAGGTGTACCTGGGAGTCTCAGAGGTGAACCAGGTGTAAGAGAAGTACCTGGGAGTGTCAGAGGTGTACCTGGGGAGTATCGGAGGTGTCCTGGGAGTATCGGAGGTGCATGCAGAGTGCTGGGAGGTGTACCTGTGAGTTTGAGAGAGACATACCTGGGAGTGTGTCAGAGGTACCTGGGAGTGTCAGGGTGTAACTGGGAGTCTCGGGAGGTGTAACTGGGAATGTCAGAGGTGTACCAGGAGGTCAGAGTACCTGGGAGTCTCAAAGGTGTACCTGGGAGTATCAGAGGTGTACCTGGGAATATCGGTGGTGTACCTGGGAATATCGGAGGTTTACCTTGGAGTGTCAGAGGTGTACCTGGGAGTGTCGGAGGTGTACCTGGCAGTGTCTGTGGTGTACCTGGCAGTGTCTGAGGTGTACCTGGCAGTGTCTGGTGGTGTACCTGGGAGGAGAGCGGTGTACCAGGGGTGGTAGACGTGTATCAGGGAGTGACAGAGAGCACCTAGTAGTGGTAGAGGTACCTGGGAGGACAAGTGTACCTGGGAGGGTCTGGGGTGTACCTGGGAGTGTCATAGGTGCACATGGGAGTGTCAGGGTGTTCCAGGGCATGTCAGTGGAGTACCTGGAGGTCAGAGGTACTGGAGGTTCAGAGGTGTACCTGGGAGTGCAGAGGTACCTGAGTGTCAGAGGTGTACCTGGTGTGTCGGAGGTGTACATGGGAATGTAAGTAGTGTACCTGCGAGTGTCGGAGGTGTACCTGGGAGTGTCGGAGGTGTACCTGGAGTGTCAGAGGTGTACTTGGAGTTTCCAGAGGTGTACCTGGGAGGTCAGCGGTGTACCTGGAGTGTCTGAGGTGTACCTGGGAGTGTCAAAGGTGCCTGGGAGTGTCAGAGGTGCACTTGGGAGTGTCAGAGGCACCTCGAGTGTCTGAGGTGTACCTGGGAGTGTCTGAGGTACCTGGCAGTGTCTGAGGTACCTGGGAGTGTCAAGGTGTAACTGGGAGTCTCGGAGGTGTAACTGGAATGTCAGAGGTACCAGGGAGTGCTGGGTGAGTACCTGGGAGTCTCAAAGGTGTACCTGGGAGTATCAGAGGTGTAACTGGGAATATCGGAGGTACCTGGGAATATCGGAGGTGTACTGGGAGGTCAGAGGTGCCTGGGAGTATCAGAGATGGCTGGGAGTGTCAGAGGTCTATCTGGAAGTGTCGGACGTGTACCTGGGAGTATAAGAGGTGTAATGAGGAATGTCAGTGAGTACCTGGGAGGTCAGGAGGCCTGGGAGTGTCAGGGGAGGTGTACCTGGGAGTAGGAAGGTGCACCTGGGAGTGTCAGAGGTGCACCTGGGAGTGTTAGAGGTGTACCTGGGAGGTCAGAGGTGTACCTGGGAGTGTCAGAGGTGTACCTGGGAGTGCCGGATTTGTACCTGGGAGTGTCGGAGGCGACCTGGGAGTGTCAGAGGTGTACCTGGTAGTATCAGAGGTGTACCTGGGAGTGTCAGATGAGCACCTGGGAATGTCAGAGGTTACCAGGAGTGTCAATGAAGTACCTGGTGTCTCAAAGGTACCTGGGAGTATCGGAGGTGTACCTGGGAATATTGGAGGTGTACCTGGGAATATCGGAGGTACCAGAGAGTGTCAGAGGGTGTTCCTGGGAGTCTCAGAGGTGAACCAGAGAGTGTCAGAGGAGCACGGGAGTGTCAGGGGTGTACCTGGGAGAATCGAGGTGTACCTGGGACATCAGAGGTACCTGGGAGTGTCAGAGGTGTACCTGGAGTATCAGAGGTACCTGGGAGTGTCAGAGGTGTACCTGGGAGTGTCAAGGTGTAACTGGGAGTGTCGGAGGTATCTGGGAGCATGACGTGTACTAGGAGTGTCAGAGGTGTACCAGGAATGCTGGGGTGAGTACTGGGCGTGTCAGAGGTGTACTGGGAGAATCAGAGGTGTGGGGAGGCCAGATGTACCTGGGAGTATCAGGGGTGTAACTGGGAGTGCTGGAGGTGTAACTGGGAATGTCAGAGGTGTACCAGGAGTGCTGGGTGACACCTGGGAGTCTCAAAGGTGTACCTGGGATCATGGGAGGTGTACCTGGGAATATCGGAGGTGTACCAGGAGTGTAGAGGTGTACTCGAGTGTCGGTGTAGCTGGGAGTGTCAGACGTACTAGGGAGTGTCAGTGGAGTACCTGGGAGTCTCAAAGGTGTACCTGGGAGTATCAGAGGTGTACCTAAGAATATCGGTGTACCTGGGAATATCGGAGGTGTACCTAGGAGGGTCAGAGGTGTCCCTGGAGTGTCGGAGGTGTACCTGAGAGTGTCACAGGAGTACCTGCGATTGTCAGGGGAGGTACCTGGCAGTGTCAGAGGTGTACCTGGGAGTGTCAGAGATGTACCTGGGAGTGTCAGTGGTGTATCTGGGAGTGTCGGACGTGTACCTAGGAGGTCAGAGGTGTACCTGGGAGTGTCAGAGTTGTACCTGGGAGGTCGGGGTGTACCAGGGAGTGTCAGGAGTACCTGGGAGTGTCAGGTGTACCTGGGAGTGTCGGAGGCACATGGAGTGTCAGAGGTGTACCTGGGAGTGTTAGAGGAGTATCAGAGTGACAGAGGAGTACCTAGGAGTGTCAGAGGTGTACCTGGGAGTGTCAGAGGTGTACTTGGGAGGTCAGAGGTGCCTGGGAGGTCACGGTACCTGGGAGTATCTGAGGTGTACCTGGGAGTGTCAAAGGTGTGCTGGGTGTCAGAGGTGCACTTGGGAGTGTCAGAGGTGCACCTGGAGTGTCTAAGGTGTACCTGGGAGTGTCTGAGGTGTACCTGGCAGTGTCTGGAGGTGTACCTGGCAGTGTCTGGAGGTGTACCTGGCAGTGTCAGCGGTGTACCTGGAGTTTCAGCGGTGCACCTGGGAGTATGGGAGGTGTACCTGGGAGACCGGAGGTGTACCTGGGAGTTTCAGAGGTACTCTGTGAGTATGAGAGGCGCCTGGGAGTGTCAGAGGTGTACCTGGAGTGTCGGGGTGTAACTGGGAGTCTGGAGGTGTAACTGGGAATGTCAGAGGTACCAGGAGTGTCAGGAGTACCTGGGAGTCTCAAAGGTGTACCTGGGAGTATCAGAGGTACCTGGGAATATCGGTGGGTATTAGAATATCGGAGGTTTACCTGGGAGTGTCAGAGGTGTACCTGGGAGTGTCGGAGGTACTTGGCAGTGTCTGTGGTGTACCTGGCAGTGTCTGGAGGTGTACCTGGCAGTGTCTGCGGTGTACCTGGGGAGTGAGAGTGTACCAGGGTGTTAGACGTGTATCAGGAGTGAGAGGAGTACCTAGTAGTGTTAGAGGTACCTGGGAGTGTGACAAGTGTACCTGGGAGTTTCTGGTGGGCCTGGGAGGTTGGTAGGTGTACATGGGAGTGTCGGGGTGTTCCAGGGCATGTCAGTGAGTACCTGGGAGTGTCAGAGGTGTGACCTGGGAGTGTCAGAGGTGGTACCTGGGAGTGTCAGAGTTGTACCTGGGAGTGTCAGAGGTGTACCTGGTGTGTCGGAGGTGTACATGGGAGTGTAAGTAGGTACCTGCGAGTGTCGGAGGTGTACCTGGGAGTGTCGGAGGTGTACCTGGGAGTGTCAGAGGTGTACTTGGTAGTGTCAGAGGTACCTGGAGGCAGTACCTGGGTGTGTCTGGAGGTGTACCTGGGAGGTCAAGGTGTGCCTGGGGAGTGTCAGAGGCACTTGGGAGGTGTCAGAGGCACCTGGAGTGTCTGAGGTGTACCTGGGAGTGTCTGAGGTGTACCTGGCAGTGTCTGAGGTGTACCTGGCAGTGTCTGACGTGCACCTGGCAGTGTCAGCGGGTGTACCTGGGAGTATCAGAGGTGTACCTGGGAGTATCAGAGGTGTACCTGGGAGTGTCAGAGGTACCTAGGAGTGTCAGGGGTGTAACTGGGAGTCTCGGAGGTGTAACTGGGAATGTCAGAGGTGTACCAGGAGTGTCAGTGAGTACCTGGGAGTCTCAAAGGTGTACCTGGGGAGTATCAGAGGTAACTGGGAATATCGGAGGTACCTGGGAATATCGGAGGTGTACCTGGGAGTGTCAGAGGCCTGGGAGTATCAGAGATGTGGCTGGAAGTGTCAGAGGTTCATTCGAAGTCGGACGTGTACCTGGGAGATAGGAGGTACGAGGAAATGTCAGTGGAGCACTCGGAGGTGGTGTACCTGGGAGTGTCAGAGGTGTACCTGGGAGTGGCAAAGGTGTACCTGGGAGGCCCAGAGGTGTACCTGGGAGTTAGTGTACCTGGGAGTGTGAGAGGTGTACCTGGGAGTGTCAGAGGTGTACCTGGGAGTGTCGGATTTGCCTGGGGAGTGTCGGAGGGGGACCTGGGAGTGTCAGAGGTGTACCTGGTAGTATCAGAGGTGTACCTGGGAGTGCAGATGAGTACCTGGGAATGTCAGAGGTATACCAGGGAGTGTCAATGAAGTACCTGGGTGTCCCAAAGGTGTACCTGGGAGTATCGAGGTAGCCTGGGAATATTGGAGGTGTACCTGGGAATATCGGGAGGTGTACCAGAGAGTGTCAGGAGGTGTACCTGGGAGTCTCAGAGGTGAACCAGAGAGTGTCAGAGAGTACCTGGGAGTGTCAGAGGTGTTTGGGAGAATCGGAGGTGTACCTGGGAGTATCAGAGGTGTACCTGGGTGTCAGAGGTGTGCCTGGGAGTATCAGAGGTGTACCTGGAGTGTCAGAGGTGTACCTGGGAGTGTCAAGGTGTGGAATCGGAGGTCGGAGGTGTATCTGGGAGTGTCGGACGTGTACCTAGGGAGTGTCAGAGGTGTACCAGGAATGTCAGTGAGTACCTGGGAGTGTCAGACGTGTACCTGGGAGTGTCAGAGGTGTACCTGGGAGTGTCAAAGGTGTACTGGGTGTGTGGAGGTGTACCTGGGAGTGTCAGATGTGTACCTGGGGTCAGGTGTAACTGGGAGTAGTCGGAGGTGTAACTGGGAATGTCAGAGGTGTACCAGGGAGTGTTGGGAGTACCTGGGAGTCTCAAAGGTGTACCTGGGAGTATGAGGTGTACCTGGGAATATCGGAGGTGTACCTAGGAGGTTGAGGTGTACCTGGGAGTGTCGGAGGTGTAGCTGGAGTGTCAGAGGTGTACCAGGGAGTGTCAGTGAGTACTGGGAGTCTCAAAGGTGTACCTGGAGTATCAGAGGTACCTGGGAAAGAGGGAGGTGTACCTGGGAATATCGGAGGTGTACCTAGGGAGTGTCAGAGGTGTCCCTGGGGAGAATGGAGGTGTGCCTGAGAGTGTCACAGGAGTACCTGGATTGGAGGTGTACCTGGCAGTGTCAGAGGTACCTGGAGGTGTAGAGATGTACCTGGGAGTGTCAGTGGTGTATCTGGGAGTGTCGGACGTGTACCTAGGGAGTATCAGAAGTGTACCTGGGAGTGTCAGAGGTGTACCTGGGAGTGTCAGGGGTGTAACTGAGTGTCGGAGGTGTAACTGGGAATGTCAGAGGTGTACCAGGGAGTGTCAGTGAGTACCTGTGAGTCTTAAAGGTGTACCTGAGTATCGGAGGTGTACCTGGGAATGTTGGGAGGTACCTGGGAATATCGGAGGTGTACCTGGGAATATCGGAGGGTGTACCTGGGAGTGTCAGAGGTGTACCTGGGAGTGTCGGAGGTGTAACAGAGCACGGGGATCGGGAGAGGTGTACCTGGCAGTGTCAGAGGGTGTACCTGGGAGTGTCAGAGATGTACCTGGCAGTGTCAGAGGTGTACCTGGGAGTGTCAGAGATGTACCTGGGAGTGTCAGAGGTGTATCTGGGAGCTGGACGTGCACCTGGGAGTGTCAGAGGTGTACCAGGAATGTCAGTGAGTACTTGGGAGTGTCAGAGGTACCTGGGAGTGTCAGAGGTGTACCTGGGAGTATCAGGAGGTGTACCTGGGAGGTCAGAGGTGTGCCTGGGAGTGTTGGAGGTGTAACTGGGAGTCGGAGGTGTATCTGGGAGTGTCGGACGTGTACCTAGAGGTCAGAGGTGTACCAGGGAATGCAGTGAGTACCTGGGAGTGTCAGAGGTGTACCTGGGAATTGAGAGGTGTACCTTGGAGTGTCAGAGGTGTACCTGGGAGTATCAGGTGTAACTGGGAGTGTCGGAGGTGTAATCGGGAATGTCAGGAGGTGTACCAGGGAGTGTCAGTGAGTACCTGGACCTCAAAGGTACCTGGGAGACGGAGGTGTACCTGGGAATATCGGAGGTGTACCTAGGAGTGTCAGAGGTGTACCTGGGAGTGTCGGGAGGTGTAGCTGGGAGGTCAGAGGTACCGGGGAGTGTCAGTGGGAGTACCTGGGAGTCTCAAGGTACTGGGAGTATCAGGAGGTGTACCAGGGAATATCGGGAGGTGTACCTGGGAATATCGGGAGGTGTACCTAGGAGTGTCAGAGGTGTCTCCTGGGAGGTCGGAGGTGTACCTGAGAGTGTCACAGGAGTACCTGCGATTGTCAGAGGTACCTGGCAGTGTCAGAGGTGTACCTGGGAGAGTGGGAGATGTACCTGGGAGTGTCAGAGGTATCTGGGAGTGTCGGACGTGTACCTAGAGTGTCAGAGGTGTACCTGAGGTCAGAGGTAACTGGGAATATCGGAGGTGTACCTGGGAATATCGGAGGGTGTACCTGGAGAGTGTCAAGGTGAGTACCTGCGATTGTCAGAGGTGTACCTGGCAGTGTCAGAGGTGTACCTGGGAGTGTCAGAGATGTACCTGGGAGTGTCAGTGGTGTATCTGGGAGTGTCGGTGAGTACCCAGAGTCTTAAGGTGTACCTGGAGTATCGGAGGTGTACCTGGGAATATCGGAGGTGTACCTGGGAATATCGGAGGTGTACCTGGGAATATCGGTAGGTGCCCTGGGAGTGTCAGAGGTACCTGGGAGTGTCGGAGGTGTAGCTGGGAGTGTCACAGGAGGCCTGGGGATTGGGGAGGTGTACCTGGCAGGCAGAGGTGTACCTGGGAGTGTCGGAGGTGCACCTGGGAGTGTCAGAGGTGATGAGTGTCAGAGGTGTACCTGGGAGTGTCATGGTGTACCTGGGAGTGTCTGAGGTGTACCTGGGAGTGTCAAGGTGTGCCTGGGAGGTCAGAGGTGCACTTGAAGTGTCAGAGGTGCACCTTGGAGTGTCTCAGGTGTACCTGGGAGTGTCTGAGGTGTACCTGGCAGTGTCCGAGGTGTACCTGGCAGTGTCCTGAGGTGCACCTGGCAGTGTCAGGGGTGTACCTGGGAGTGCCAGAGGTGAACCTGGGAGTATCAGAGGTGTACCTGGAGTGTCAGAGGTGTACTGGAGTGTCAGGGTGTAACTGGGAGTCTCGGGAGGTGTAACTGGGAATGTCAGAGGTGTACCAGGAGTGTCAGTGGAGTACCTGGGAGTCTCAAAGGTGTACCTGGGAGTATCAGAGGTGTAACGGGGGAGTATCAGAGGTGTATGAGGAAATGTCAGTGGAGTACCTGGGAGTGTCATGGTGTACCTGGGAGTGTCAGAGGTGTACCTGGGAGTGGCAAAGGTGTACCTGGGAGTGTCAGAGGTGTACCTGGGAGTAAAGAGGTGTACATGGGAGTGTCGGGAGGTGTGACCTGGGAGCAGCTGGGAGGTGTACCTGGGAGTGTCGGATTTGGCCTGGGAGTGTCGGGAGGTGACCTGGGAGTGTCAGGAGGTGTACCTGGTAGATCAGAGGTGTACCTGGGAGTGTCAGATGAGTACCTGGGAATGTCAGAGGATACCAGGGAGTGTCAATGAAGTACCTGGTGTCTCAAAGGTGTACCAGTATCGGATGGGAGCTGGGAGGTGTACCTGGGAATATCGGAGGTGTACCAGAGAGTGTCAGAGGTGTACCTGGGAGTCTCAGAGGTGAAACCAGAGAGTGTCAGAGGAGTACGTGGGAGGTCAGAGGTGTACCTGGGAGACCGGAGGTGTACCTGGGAGCACAGAGGTGTACCTGGGAGGCTGAGAGGTACCTGGGAGTATCAGAGGTGTACCTGGGAGTGTTGAACTGGGAGTGTCAAGGGTGTAACTGGGAGTGTCGGAGGTGTATCGGGAGGTCGGACGTACCTAGGAGTGTCAGAGGTGTACCAGAATGTGGGTGAGTACCTGGGAGGCCTGGGAGAATCAGAGGTGTACCTGGGAGGTCAGATGTGTACCTGAGTATCAGGGGTGTAACTGGGAGTGCAGATGAGTACCTGGGAATGTCAGAGGTATACCAGGGAGTGTCAATGAAGTACCTGGGTGTCTCAAAGGTGTACCTGGAGTATCGGAGGTGTACCTGGGAATATTGGAAGGTACCAGAATATCGGAGGAATACCAGAGAGTAAGCAGAGGTGTACCTGGGAGTCTCAGAGGTGAACCAGAGAGTGTCAGAGAGTACCTGGAGGTCAGAGGTACCTGGGAGAATCGGAGGTGTACCTGGGAGTATCAGGGTGTACCTGGGAGTGTCAGAGGTGTACCTGGGAGTATCAGAGGTGTACCTGGGAGGTGTCAGAGGTGTACCTGGAGTGTCAAGGGTGTAACTGGGAGGTCGGAGGTGTATCTGGGAGCTGCGGACGTGTACTCAGATGTCAGAGGTACCAGGGAATGTCAGGAGTACCTGGGAGTGTCAAGGTGTACCTGGGGTGTCAGGAGGTGTACCAGGGAGTGTCAGAGGTGTACCTGGGGAGTGTCGAGAGGTGTGCCTGGGAGTGTCTGGGGTGTGCCTGAGAGTATCTAGGGTGTGCAAGAGTGTGGCGGTGTACCTGGGAGTGTCTGAGGTGTACCTGGGAGTGTCAGAGGTGTGCCTAGGAGTGTCAGAGGTGTACCTAGGAGTGTCTGAGGTCTACCTGGCAGTGTCTGAGGTGTACCTGGCGGTGTCTGAGGTGCACCTGGCAGTGTCAGCGGTGTACGTGGGAGTGTCAGCGGTGCACCTGGGAGTGCTAGAGGTGTATCCGGGAGTTACAGAGGAGTACCTAGGAGTGTCAGAGGTGTACCTGGGAGTGTCAGTGGTGTACCTGGGAGTGTCAGAGGTGTTCCTGGGAGTGTCAGAGGTTACCTGGGAGTATCAGAGGTGTACCTGGGAGTGTCGGACGTGTACCTAGGAGTGTCAGTGGTGTACCAGGAAATGTCAGTGGAGTACCTGGGAGTGACAGAGGTGTACCTGGGAGTATTAGAGGTGTAACTGGGAGTGTCAGAGGTGTACCTGGGAGTGTCAGGGGTGTAACTGGGAGTGTCGGAGGTGTAACTGGGAATGTCAGAGGTGTACCAGTGAGTGTCAGTGGAGTACCTGGGAGTCTCAAAGGTGTACCTGGGAGTATGGGAGGTGTACCTGGGAATATCGGAGGTGTACCTGGGAATATTGGAGGTGTACCTGAGAGTGTCAGAGGTGTACCTGGCAGTGTCAAAGGTGTACCTTGGAGAGTCAGAGGTGTACCTGGGAGTGTCAGAGGTGTACCTCGGAGTGTCGGAGGTGTACCTGGGAGTGTGAGAATTGTACCTGGGAGAGTCGGAGGTGTACCTGGGAGTGTCGGAGGTGTGCCTGTGGTGTCAGCGGGGTGTACCTGGGAGTGCCTTAGATTTACCTGGGGAGTGTCAGAGGTGTACCAGGGAATGTCAGTGGAGTACTTGGGAGTGTCAGAGGTGTACCTGGGAGTGTCAGAGGTGTACCTTGGGGTGTCAGAGGTGTTCCCGGGAGTGTCAGAGGTGTACCGGGGAGTGTCGGAGGTGTACCTGGGAATGTGAGAAGTGTACCTGGGAGTGTCGGAGGTATACCTGGGAGTGTCGGAGGTGTACCCGTCAGTGTCAGCGGTGTACCTGGGAGTGTCAGAGGTGTACCAGAGAATGTTAGTGGAGTACCTGGGAGTGTCAAAAGTGTACCTGGGAGTGTCAGAGGTGTACCTGGGAGTGTCAGACGTGTACCTGGGAGTGTCAGAGTTGTACCTGGGAGTGTCACCGGTGTACCTGGGAGTGTCTGAGGTGAACCTGGGAGTGTCAGAGTTGTGCCTAGGAGTGTCAGAGGTGCACTTGGGAGTGTCAGAGGTGCACCTTGGAGTCTCTGAGGTGTACCTGGGAGTGTCTGAGGTGTACCTGGCAGTTTCTGAGGTGTACCTGGCAGTGTCTGAGGTGTAACTGGCAGTGTCAGCGGTGCACCTGGGTGTGTTAGAGGTGTATCAGGGAGTGTCAGAGGAGTACCTGGGAGTGTCAGAGGTGTACCTGGGAGTGTCAGAGATGTACCTGGGAGTGTCAGAGGTGCACCTGGGAGAGTCAGAGGTGTACCTGGGAGTGTCAGAGATGTACCTGGGAGTGTCAGAGGTGTATCTGGGAGTGTCGGACGTGTACCTGGGAGTGTCAGAAGTGAGCAGCTGGGAGGTGTACTCTGGAGCTGGGAGGTGTGCCTGGGAGTATCAGAGGTGCACGGGAGTGCCAGAGGTGTGGGAGTGTCAAGGGTAACTGGGAGTGTCGGAGGTGTATCTGGAGTGTCGGACGTGTACCTAGGAGTGTCAGAGGTCTACCAGGAATGTCAGTGTGAGTACCTGGGAGTGTCAGAGGTGTACCTGGGAGAATCAGAGGTGTACCTTGGAGTGTCAGAGGTGTACCTGGGGATTATCAGGGTGTAACTGAGGAGTGGAGGTGTAACTGGAATGTCAGAGGTACCAGGTGTCAGGAGTACCTGGGAGTCTCCAAAGGTGTACCTGGGAGTATCGGAGGTGTACCTGGGAATGTACCTAGAGTGTTGGGGAGGTACTGGGAGGTCGGAGGTGTAGCTGGGAGTGTCAGGAGGTACCAGGAGTGTCAGGGAGTACCTGGGAGTCTCAAGGTGTACCTGGGAGCAGAGGTGTACCTGGGAATACCGGAGGTAGCCTGGGAATATCGGAGGTGTACCTAGGAGTGTCAGGAGGTGTCCTGGGAGTGTCAGAGGTGTACCTGGGAATATCGAGGTACCGGGAATATCGGAGTGTACTGGAGAGTGTCACAGGAGCACTGCGATTGTCAGAGGTGTACCTGGCAGCAAGCCAGAGTACCTGGGAGTGTCAGAGATGTACCTGGGAGTGTCAGTGGTGTATCTGGGAGTGTCAGTGGAGTACCTGTGAGTCTTAAAGGTGTACCTGGGAGTATCGGAGGTGTACCTGGGAATATCGGAGGTGTACCTGGGAATATCGGAGGTGTACCTGGGAATATCGGAGGTGTACCTGGGAGTGTCAGAGGTGTACCTGGGAGTGTCGGAGGTAGGGGAGTGTCACAGGAGTGGCCGGGATTGTGGAGAGGTTTACCTGTCAGTGTCAGAGGTACCTGGGAGGTCAGAGATGTGCCTGGGAGTGTTCAGAGGTGTATCTGGGAGTGTCGGACGCACCTGGGAGTGTCAGAGGTGTACCGGAATGTCAGGAGTACTTGGGAGTGTCAGAGGTGTACCTGGGAGTGTCAGAGGTGTGCCTGGAGTGTCAGAGGTGTACTGAGGAGTGTCAGAGGTGTACCTGGCAGTGTCAGCAGTGTACCTGGGAGGTCGGCGGTGTACCTGGAAGTGTTAGGACGTGTATCAGGGAGTGACAGAGGAGTACCTAGTAGTGTTAGGAGGTGTACCTGGGAGTGAAAAGTGTACCTGGGAGTGTCTGGGGTATACCTGGGAGTGTCAGAGGTGTACCTGGGAGTGTCAGGGGTGTACCAGGAGTGCAGGGGTGAGTACCTGGGAGTCTCAAAGGTGTACCAGTATGGGAGGTACCTGGAATATCGGAGGTGTACCTAGGAGTGTCAGAGGTGCACCGGGAGTGTCGGAGGTGTAGCTGGGAGTGTCAGAGGTGTACCAGGGAGGTCAGTGAGTACCTGGGAGTCTCAGTACCTGGGAGTATCAGAGGTGTACCTGGGAACACGGAGGTGCCTGGGAATACGGGAGGTGTACCTAGGAGTGTCAGAGGTGTCTCCTGGGAGCCGGGAGGTGCACCTGAGAGTGTCACAGGAGTACTGCGATTGTCAGAGGTGAACCTGGCAGTGTCAGAGGTGTACCTGGAGCAGAGATGTACCTGGGAGGTTGGGTGGTATCTGGGAGTGTCGGACGTGTACCTAGGAGTGTCAGAGGTGTACTGGGAGGTCAGAACCTGGGAGTTGGGGTGTAACGGAGCACCGGAGGTGTAACTGGGAATGTCAGAGGTGTACCAGGGAGTGTCAGAGAGTACCGAGAGTCTTAAAGGTGTACCTGGGAGTATTGGAGGTGTATCTGGGAGAATTGGAGGTGTACCTGGGAATATCGGAGGTGTACCTGGGAATACGGAGGTACCTGGGAGTGTCAGGAGGTGTACCTGGGAGTGTCGGAGGTGTAGCTGGGAGTGTCACAGGAGCACTGGTCAGTGAGAGGTGTACCTGGCAGTGTCAGAGGTGTACCTTGGGAGAGTGAGAGATGTACCAGTGTTATAGGTGGCCTGGGAGTCAGAGATACCTGGGAGGTCAGAGGTGAATCTGGGAGTAAGCCGGACGCACCTGGGAGTGTCAGAGGTGTACCAGGAATGTCAGTGGGAGCACGGGAGGCCGATGTACCTGGGAGGTAGAGGTACCTGGGAGATCAGAGGTGGCACTGGGAGGCAGAGGTACCTGGGAGGTCAAGGGTGCAACTGGGAGTGTCGGAGGTGTATCTGGGAGGTCGGAGTGTCACCTGGGAATATCGGAGGTGTACCTAGGAGTGTCAGAGGTGCACCTGGGAGTGTCGGAGGTGTAGCTGGGGTGTCGGAGGTGTACCTGGGAGAGGTCAGAGGTGTACCTGGGAGTATCAGAGGTGTACCTGGGAGTGTCAGGGGTGTAACTGGGAGAGTCGGAGGTGTATTTGGGAGTGGGACGTGTACCAGGAGTGCAGAGGAGGTACCAGGAATGTCAGTGGAGTACCTGGGAGGTTGGGAGGTGTACTGGGAGAATCAGAGGTACTTGGAGTGTCAGAGGTGTACCTGGGAGTATCAGGGGTGTAACTGGGAGTGTCGGAGGTGTAACTGGGAATGTTAGAGGGTACCAGGAGTGTCAGTGTGGAGCACCTGGGAGTCTCAAAGGCAACCTGGGAGTATCGGAGGTGTACCTGGGAATATCTGGAGGTGTACCTAGGGAGGACAGAGAGGTACCTGGGAGTGTCGGCGGTGTAACTGGGAGTGCCAGAGTGTACCAGGAGTGTCAGTGAGCACCTGGGAGTTCCAAAGGTGTACCTGGGAGATTCAGAGGTACCTGGGAATATCGGGAGGTGTACCTGGGAATATCGGAGGTGTACCTAGGAGGCTGAGGGTGTCCTGGGAGGCCGGAGGTACCTGAGTGTCACAGGGCACTGCGATTGTCAGAGGTGTACCTGGCAGTGCTCAGAGGTGTACTGGGAGTGCAGAGATGTACCTGGAGTGCTCAGTGGTGTATCTGGGAGAGTCGGACGTGTACCTAGGAGGTTCGGAGGGTACCTGGGAGTGTCAGGAGGTACCTCGGAATATCGGAGGTGTACCTGGGAATATCGGAGGTGTACCTGGAGAGTGTCACAGGAGTACCTGCGATTGTCAGAGGTACCTGGCAGTGTCAGAGGTGTACCCTGGATGTCAGAGATGTACCTGGGAGGTCAGTGGTGTATCTGGGAAGTGTCAGTGAGGCCTGTGAGTCTTGAAGGTGTACCTGGGAGCATCGGAGGTGTACCTGGGAATATCGGAGGTACCTGGGAATACGGAGGTGTACCTGGAATACGGAGGTGTACCTGGGAGTGTCAGAGGTGTACCTGGGAGGTCGGAGGTGAAGCTGGGAGGTCACAGGAGTACTGGGGGATTGTGAGAGGTGTACCTGGCAGTGTCAGAGGTGTACCTGGAGTTGCGGAGATGTACCTGGGAGGTCAGAGGTGTATCTGGGAGAAGCGGACGTGCACTGGGAATGCCAGAGGTACCAGGAATGTCAGTCAGTGGAGCATTGGGAGCACAGAGGCACTGGGAGGCTCAGAGGTGTACTGGGAGTGTCAGAGGTGTACTGAGGAGTGTCAGAGGTGCACCTGGCAGTGTCAGAGGTGTACCTGGGAGTTGTCAGCAGGCATGAAGCTGCAGGACGTGTATCAGGAGAGACAGAGGAGTACCTAGTAGTGTTAGAGGTGTACCTGGGAGTGTGAAAAGTGTACCTGGGAGTTCAGTATACCTGGGAGTGTCAGGAGGTGTACCTGGGAGGGTGTACCAGAGTGTCAGGAGTACCTGGGAGTGTCAAAGGTGTACCTGGGAGTATCGGAGGTGTACTGGGAATGGGAGGCATAGGAGTGTCAGAGGAGTACCTGGGAGTGTCGGAGGTGTAGCTGGGAGGTCAGAGGTGTACCAGGGAGTGTCAGTGGAATACCTGGGAGTTCAAAGGTGTACCTGGGAGTATCAGAGGCACTGGGAATATCGGGAGGTACTGGGAATACGGAGGTGTACCAGGGAGTGTCAGAGGTGTACCTGGGAGTGGAGGTGCATCTGAGAGTGTCACAAGAGTACCTGCGATTGTCAGAGTGTACTCAGTGTCAGAGGTGTACCTGGGAGGCCAGAGATGTACCTGGGAGTGTCAGTGGTGGATCTGGGAGAGCCGGACGTGTACCTAGGAGTGTCAGAGGTGTACCTGGGAGTGTCAGAGGTGTACCTGGGAGGTCAGGTGTAACTGGGGATGTCGGAGGTGTAACTGGGAATGTCAGAGGTGTACCAGGAGCCAGTGGAGTACCTGTGAGTCTTAAAGGTGTACCTGGGAGCACGGAGGTGTACCTGGGAATATCGGAGGTGTACCTGGGAATATTGGAGGTGTACCTGGGAACACGGGAGGTGTACCTGGGAGGCCAGAGGTGTACCTGGGAGAGCCGGAGGTGTATGGGAGGTCACAGGAGTGCCTGGGGATCAGGAGAGGTGTACCTGGCAGTGTCAGAGGTGTACCTGGGAGGTCAGAGATGTACCTGGGAGTGTCAGAGGTATCTGGGAGTCTGGACGTGCACCTGGGAGTGTCAGAGGTACCAGAATGTCAGTGGAGCACTGAGTGTCAGAGGTACCTGGGAGTGTCAGAGGTGTACCTTGGATTGTCAGAGGTGTACTGAGGAGTGTCAGAGGTACCTGGCAGTGTCAGCGGTGTACTGGGAGTGTCATCGGTGCCGAAGTGTTAGACGTGTATCAGGAGTGACGTAGGAGTACCTAGTAGTGTTAGAGGTGTACCTGTGAGAGTGTGAAAAGTGTACCTGGGAGTGTCTGGGGTACCTGGGAGTGTCAGAGGTGTACCTAGGAGTGTCAGGGGTACCAGGAATGTCAGTGAGTACCTGGGAGTGTCAGAGGTGACCTGGGAGTGTCAGAGGTGACCTGGGAGTGTCAGAGGTGTACCTGGGAGGTGAGAGAGGTGCCTGGGAGAAGCCGGAGGTGTACATGGGAGGTGAGTGAGGTACCTGGGAGGTCGGAGGTGTACCTGGGAGTGTCGGAGGTGTACCTGGGAGTGTCAGAGGCATGGGAGTGTCAGTGGTGTACCTGGGAGTGTCAGGGGTTGTACCAGGTAGTGTCAGTGGAGTACCTGGGAGTGCCAGAGGTACAATGGGGAGTGTCAGGGGAATACTTAGGAGACGGGATTTTTCCTGGGAGTGTCGGAGTTACCTGGGATGTCGGAGGCGGACTGGGAGTGCTGGGAGGTACCTGGGAGGAGAGGCATGGGAGGTCAGAGGTGTACCTAGGAGCACGGGTTTTACCTGGAGTGCCGGAGTTGGCCTGGGATTGTCGGAGGCAGACCTGGGAGTATCAGAGGTACATGGGAGGCCAGAGGTGTACCTGGGAATGTCGGGAGTTTAACTGGGAGGCCGGAGGTATCTGGGAGGTCGGACGTGTACATAGAGTGTCAGAGGTGTACCAGGGAATGCAGTGAGTACTGGGAGCACCAGAGGTGTACCTGGGAAAATCAGAGGTGTACCTGGAATATTGAGGTACCTGCAGGGGTCCCGGGAGGTGTACCAGAGAGTGTCAGAGGCACTGGGCCAGAGGTGAACCAGAGAGCAAGTCAGAGGAGCACTGGGAGGTCAGAGGTGTACCTGGGAGAACCGGAGGTGTACCTGGGAGTATCAGAGGTGTACCTGGGAGTGTCAAAGGTGTACCTGGGAGCATTGAGGTACCTGGGAGCAAGTGTGAGACCTGGGAGGCCAAGGGTGTAATGGGAGTGTGGAGGTGTATCTGGGAGGTCGGACGTGTACTTAGGAGTGTCAGAGGTGTACCAGGAATGTTGGGGAAAACTGGGAGCAGCTGGGAGTGTGCACGGGAGAATCAGAACATGGGAGCAGTCAGATGTGCCTGGGAGTATCAGGGTGTAACTGAGTCGGAGGTAACTGGGAATGTCAGAGGTGTACCAGGAGTGTCAGTGAGTACCTTGGAGTCTCCAAAGGTACCTGGGAGTATCGGAGGTGTACCTGGGAATATCGGAGGTACCTAGAGTGTCGAGAGGTGTACCTGGGAGAGTCGGAGGTGTAGCTGGTGTCAGAGGTGTACCAGGGAGTGCCCAGTGAAATGGGAGTCTCAAAGGTACCTGGGAGTATCACAGGTGTACCAGTATCGGAGGTGTACCTGGGAATACGGAGGTGTACTAGAGGTCAGAGGTGTCCTGGGAGGAGGTGTATCTGAGAGTGTCACAGAGTACCTGCGATTGTCAGAGAGGTGTACCTGGTGTAAAGAGGTGTACCTGGGAGTGTCAGAGATGTACCTGGGAGTGTCAGTGGTGTATCTGGGAGTGTCGGATGTACCCAGGAGTGTCAGAGGTGTACCTGGGAGTGTCAGAGGTGTACTTGGGAGTGGCAGAACTGGGAGTGTCGGAGGTGTAACTGGGAATGTCAGAGGTGCACCAGGAGTGAGTACCTGTAGTCTTAAAGGTGTACCTGGGAGTATCGGGAGGTGCACGAATATTGGAGGTACCTGGGAATATCGGAGGCGTACCTGGGAATATCGGAGGTGTACCTGGGAGTGTCAGAGGAGGTACCTGGGAGTGTCGGAGGTGTAGCTGGGAGTGTCACAGGAGTACTGGGATTGTAAGAGGTGTACCTGCAGTGTCAGAGGTGTACCTGGGAGGCCAGAGATGTACCTGGCAGGCCAGAGGTGTACCTGGGAGGTCAGAGATGTACCTGGGACTGTCAGAGGTGTATCTGGGAGTGTCGGACGCACCTGGGAGTGCTGAGAGGTGTACCAGGGAATGTCAGTGAGTACTTGGGAGTGTCAGGAGGTACCTGGGAGTGTCAGAGGTGTACCTGGGAGTATCAGAGGTGTACCTGGGAGTGCAGGGGTGTACCTGGGAGTGCGAAGGTAACTGGGAGCACGGAGGTGTATCTGGGAGAAGCGGACGTGTACCTAGGAGAGTCAGAGAGGTACCAGGGAATGTCAGTGAGTACTGGGAGGTCAGAGGTGTACCTGGGAGAATCAGAGGTACCTGGGAGTCAGAGATGTACCTGGGAGTATCAGGGGTGTAACTGGGAGTAGTCGGAGTGAACTGGGAATGTCAGAGGTGTACCAGGGAGTGCAGTGAGCACTGAGTCTCAAAGGTGTACCTGGGAGCACGGAGGTGTACCTGGGAATATCGGAGGTACCTAGGAGTGTTGGGAGGTGTACCTGGAGTGCCAGGAGGTAGCTGGGAGTGTCAGAGGTGTACCAGGGAGGTCATTGGAGTACCTGGGAGTCTCAGGTGTTCCTGGGAGTATCAGAGGTACCTGGGAATACGGGAGGTGTACCTGGGAATATCGAGGTACCAGGAGTGCAGAGGTGTCCCTGGGAGGTGGAGGTTTACCTGAGAGTAGCCAAGAGTACCTGGTGATTGTTGGGAGGTGTACCTGGCAGTGTCAGAGGTGTACCTGGGAGTGCAGAGATATACCTGGGAGTGCTGGGTGGTGTATCTGGGAGTGTCGGACGTGTACCTAGGAGTGCTCAGAGGTACCTGGGAGTGTCAGAGGTACCTGGGAGGTTGGGGTGTAATGGAGCGGAGGTGTAACTGAACAGAGGTGTACCAGGGAGTGTCAGTGGAGTTCCTGTGAGTCTTAAAGGTACCTGGGAGCACGGGAGGTAACGGGAGGCCTGAATACGGGAGGTACCTGGGAATACCGGAGGTGTACCTGGAGTGTCAGAGGTACCTGGGAGTGTCGGAGGAACTGGGAGGTCACAGGAGCACAGGGGATTATGAGAGGTGTACCTGGCAGTATCAGAGGTGTACCTGGGAGTGTCAGAGATGTACCTGGGAGGCCAAAGGTGTATCTGGGAGTGTCGGACGTGCACTTGGAAGTGTCAGAGGTACCAGGAATGTCAGTGAGTACCTGGGAGTGCTCAGAGGTGTACCTTGGAGGTCAGTAGCTTGGAGGTCAGAGAGTACCTGCGAATGCTCGGAGGTGTACCTGGGAGTGTCAGAGGTGTACCTGGGAGGTGAGAAGTGTACCTGGGAGTGTCGGAGGTGTACCTGGGAGGCTGGGAGGTACCTGGCAGTGCTGGGGCGGTGTACCTGTGAGGTTGAGAGGGTACAGGAAATGTCAGGGGTGAGGCCTGGGAGGTCAAAGGTGTACCTGGGAGTTTCAGAGGTAACCTGGGAGTGTCAGGAGGTGTACCTGGGAGTGTCAGAGGTACCTGGGAGTGCAGAGGTGTACTCAGAGTGCCTGAGGCAAAATGTGAGTGCAGGCATGTACCTGGAGTGTCTGGGGAGTGTCTGGGGTACCTGGGAGTGTCTGAGGTGTACCGAGAGTGTCAGAGTTTACCGAGTGTCAGGGTGTACCAGGGAGTGTGACACCTGGGGTGTCAGGGTGTACCATGGAGGTATGGAGTGTCAGAGGTACTGGCAGTGTTGTGGTACCTGGGAGTTTAGAGGTGCCTGGAGTGTTGGGGACGTGGGAGGTCAGAGGTATCAGGGAGGACAGAGGAGTACCTAGGGAGTGTCAGAGGCACTGGGAGTGTCAGAGGTGTACCTGGGAGCCTGAGGTGTTTCAGGGAGTGTCTGAAACTGGAGTTGGGGAGCAGCAGAGTGAAAGATGTGTACTGGAGGCCAGAGGTACCAGGAGTGCCTGAGACCTGGGAGGCCGAGGGGTACCAGGGAGGTCAGAGGAATACCTAGGAGTGTCAGAGGTGTACCTGTGAGTGTCAAAGTGTATAGGAGTATCGGAGGTTTGCCTGGGAGCATCGGAGTTGTACCTGGGAGTGCCGGGAGGCGGACCTGGGAGGTCAGAGGTGTACCTGGGAGTATCAGAGGTGTACCTGGGAGCAGCCAGAGAGTACCTGGGAGTGTCTGAGGAACCTGGGAGGTTCTGAGGTACCTGATTGTCAGGGGAGAACCAGGGTGGAGAGGTACCTGGGAGGCCAGAGGTGTACCAGGGAGGCCTGAGGTGCCTGGGAGAGTCAGAGACCAGGGAGTGCAGAGGAATACCAGGAGCTCAGAGGTGTAGGATTGCCAGAGGTGTACCAAGAGTATCGGAGGTTTGCCTGGGAGCATGTGAGTTGTACCTGGAGTGCCGGAGGTGCATGGGAGGTGAGAAGGTACCTGGGAGTGTCGGAGGTACCTGGGAGGTCTGAGGTACCTGGGAGTGCTCAGACGGTATTTGGGAGTGTCAGAGGTGTTTTGGAGTCAGGTGTACCTGGGAGTGTCTGAGTTGTACCGGAGTGTAAGAGGTGTCTGGGAGGTCATGGGTGCACTTGGGAGTGTCAGAGGTGCAAGCTGGAGTGTCTGGAGGTACCTGGGAGTGCCTGACGTGTACCTGGGAGTGTCGGATTTATACCTGGGAGAAGTCGGAGGCGGGACCTGGGAGGTCAGAGGTACCTGATAGTATCAGTGGTGTACCTGGGAGGTTGGGAGGTGTACCTGGGAATGTCATGGATGTACCAGGAGTGTCAGTGAAGTACCTGGGAGCCTCAAAGGTGTAATCTGGAGACGGAGGTACCGAATATTGGAGGTGTACCTGGGAATATCGGAGGTGTACCAGAGGTCAGGAGGTGTACCTGGGAGTCTCAGAGGTGAGAACCAGGAGCAGAGGAGCCTGGGAGGTCAGAGGTGTACCTGGGAGTATCGGAGGTGTACCTGGGAGTGCTGGGGTGTACCAGGGAGTGTCAGTGAGTACCTGGGAGTCTCAAAGGCCTGGGAGTATCAGAGGTACCTGGGAATATCGGAAGGTGTACCTGGAATATCGGAGGCACATAGGAGTGTCCTGAGGTCCCTGGGAGTGTCGGAGGTGCACTGGGAGTATCACAGGAGTACCTGCGATTGTCAGAGGTGTACCTGGCAGTGTCAGGAGGTACCTGGGAGGTCAGAGATGTACCTGGGAGTGTGGGTGGTGTATCTGGGAGAGCCGGGATTCCAGGCAAGGAGTGTCAGAGGTGTACCTGGGAGTGTTGGGAGGTACTGGGAGGTCAGGGGTGTAACTGGGAGTGTCGGAGGTGAACTGGGAATGCTGAGAGGTGTACCAGGAGTGGGGTGAGTACCTGGGAGTCAAAGGTGTACCTGGGAGTATCGGAGGTGTACCTGGGAACATCGGAGGTGTACCTGGGAATACGGAGGTACCTGGGAGTGTCGGAGGTGTAGCTGGGAGTGTCACAGGAGTACTGCGGATTGTGAGAGGTGTACCGGCAGTGTCAGAGGTGTACCTGGGAGGTCAGAGATGTACCTGGGACAGAGGTGTATCTGGGAGTGTCGGACGTGCACCTGGGAGGTCAGAGGTACCAGGAAGGTCAGTGGAGCACTTGGGAGGCTGGAGGTGTACCTGGGAGTGTCAGAGGTGTACCTTGGAGTGTCAGAGGTGTACCTGGGAGTGTCAGAGGTGTACCTGGGTGCTGGGTACCTGGGAGTGTCAGCAGTACTGGAAGTGTTAGACGTGTATCAGGAGGACAGAGGAGTACCTAGTAGTGTTAGAGGTGTACCTGGGAGCAGAGAAGTGTACTGGGAGTGTTCACCTGGGAGTGTCAGAGGTGTACCTGGGAGGCAGGGAACCAGGAATGTCAGTGGAGCACGGGAGCACAAGGTGTACCTGGGAGTGTCAGAGGTGTACCTGGGAGTGTCAGAGGTACTGGGAGTGTGAGAGGTGTACCTGGGAGTGTCGGAGGTGCAAGTGGGAGTGAAGTAGTACCTGGGAGTGTCGGAGGTACCTGGGAGTGTCAGAGGTGTACTTGGGAGGTCAGTGGTGTACCTGGGAGGTCAGGTGTAACTGGGAGTGTCGGAGGTGTAACTGGGAATGTCAGAGGTACCAGGGAGTGTCGAGTACCTGTGAGTCTTAAAGGTGTACCTGAGCACGGGAGGTGCCTGGGAACATCGGAGGTGGGAAATATCGGAGGTACCTGGGAATATCGGAGGCATACCTGGGAGGTCAGAGGTACCTGGGAGGTCGGAGGTGAAGCTGGGAGTGTCACAGGAGTACTGGGGATTGTGAGAGGGCCTGGCAGTGTCAGAGGTGGCCTGGAGGTCAGAGACGTACCTGGGAGGTCAGAGGTGTATCTGTGAGGCCGGACGTGCACCTGGGAGTGTCAGAGGTGTACCAGGAATGTCAGTGAGCACTGGGAGGCCAGAGGTGTACCTGGGAGTGTCAGAGGTGTACCTGGGACAGAGGTACCTGGGAGGCCAGAGGTGTACCTGGGAGTGTCAAGGGTGTAACTGAGTGTCGGAGGGTACTTGTGAGTGTGAGAAGTGTACCTGGGAGTGTCTGGGTGTACCTGGGAGTGTCTGGGGTGTACCTGGGAGTGTCTGAGGTGTACCTGGGGTGTCAGGGGTACCTGGGAGTGTCGGAGGTGTACATGGAGTGTCAGAGGTGTACCTGGCAGTGCTGGGGTGTACCTGGGAGTTTCAGAGGTGTGCCTGGGAGTGTCAAAGGTGTACCTGGGAGCAAGTAGAGGTATCAGGGAGTGACAGAGGAGCACCTAGGAGTGCTCAGAGGTGTACCTGGGAGGTCAGAGGTGTACCTGGGAGGCCTGAGGTGTTCCTAGGAGTGTCTGAGGTGTACCTGGGAGTGCAGGGGAGAACCAGGAGTGAAAGATGTGTACCTGGGAGGTGAGAGGTGTACCAGGGAGGTCTGAGGTGTACCTGGGAGGTTGAGAGGTACCAGGGAGGTAAGAGGAATACGGGAGGTTGAGAAGGTGAGAGTGTCAAAGGTGTTACCAGAGTATCGGAGGTTTGCCTGGGAGTATCGGAGTTGTACCTGGGAGTGGAGGCGGACCTGGAGGCCAGAGGTGTACCTGGGAGTATCAGAGGTGTACCTAGGAATGCCAGAGGAGTACCTGGGAGGTTCTGAGGTGAACCTGGGAGTGTTTGAGGTGTACTGGATTGTCAGGGGAGAAACAAGGAGTGAAAGAGGTTACCTGGGAGTGTCAGAGGTGTACCAGGAGTGTCTGAGGTGTACCTGGGAGAGTCAGATGTACCAGGAGTGTCAGAGAACAATAGGAGTGTCAGAGGTGTAGCTGGGATTCCAGAGTACCTAAGAGTATCGGAGGTTTGCCTGGGAGTGCTGGAGTTGTACCTGGGAGTGTCGGAGGCACTTGGGAGCAGGAGAAGTGTACCTGGGAGTGTCGGAGGTACCTGGGAGTGCCGGAGGTACCTGGGAGTGCAGAGGTGTATTTGGGAGGTCAGAGGTGTTCCTGGGAGTGCCGGTGTACCTGGGAGTGTCTGAGTTGTACCTGGGAGTAGAGGAGGTGCCTGGAGTGTCAGTAGGGCACTGGGAGTGCTCAGAGGTGCAAGTTGGAGTGTCTGAGGTACCTGGGAGTGTCTGACGTGTACCTGGGAGTGTCGGATTTATACCTGGGAGTGCGGAGGTGACCTGGGAGTGTCAGGAGGTGTACCTGATAGTATCAGTGGTGTACCTGGGAGTGTCAGAGGTGTACCTGGAATGTCATGGCATACCAGGGAGTGTCAGTGAAGTACCTGGGAGTCTCAAAGGTGTATCTGGGAGACGGAGGTGTACCTGGGAATTGGAGGTGTACCTGGGAATATCGGAGGTACCAGAGAGTGTCAAAGGTGAACCAGGAGTGTCAGAGGAGTACCTGGGAGGCTCAGAGGTGTACCTGGGAGTATCGGAGGTGTACCTGGGAGGACAAGGGTACCAGGGAGTGCGTGTGGAGTACCTGGGAGTCTCAAAGGTGTACCTGGGAGCATCAGAGGTGTACCTGGGAATATCGGAGGTGTACCTGGGAATATCGGAGGTGCACATAGGAGTGTCAGAGGTGTCCCTGGGAGTGTCGGAGGTATCTGGGAGTATCACAGGAGTACCTGCGATTGTCAGAGGTGTACTGGCAGTGTCAGAGGTGTACCTGGGAGTGTCAGAGATGTACCTGGGAGTGTCAGTGGTGTATCTGGGAAGCCGACTTGTACCCAGGAGGTCAGAGGTGTACCTGGGAGAGTCAGAGGTGTACCTGGGAGTGTCAGAGGTGTACCTGGGAGGTTGGGGTGTAACTGGGAGTGTCGAAGGTAACGGAATGTCAGAGGTACACAGGGAGTGTCAGTGAGTACCTGGGAGTCTTAAAGGTGTACCTGGGAGTATCGGAGGTGTACCTGGGAATATCGGAGGTGTACCGAATATCGGAGGTGTACCTGGGAATATCGGAGGTGTACCTGGGAGTGTCAGAGGTGTACCTGGGAGCTGGAGGTAGCTGGGAGTGTCACAGGAGTACTGGGGATCAGGAGAGGTGTACCTGGCAGTGTCAGAGGTGTACCTGGGAGTGCTCAGAGATGTACCTGGGAAGTGAGGTATCTGGGAGGCGGACGTACCTGGGAGCTGTCAGAGGTACCAGGAATGTCAGGAGTACTTGGGAGGTCAGAGGTGTACCTGGGAGTGTCAGAGGTGTACCTTGAGTGTCAGAGGTGTACCTGGGAGTGTCAGAGGTGTACCTGGCAGGGCAGCGGTGTACCTGGGAGTGTCATGTACCTGGAAGTGTTAGACGTATCAGAGTGACAGAGGAGCACCTAGTAGTGTTGGAGGTACCTGGGAGGTGGAGAAGGTACCTGGGAGTGTCTGGGGTGTACCTGGGAGTGTCAGAGGTGTACCGGGAGCGTCAGGGGTACCAGGGAATGTCAGTGAGTACCTGGGAGCAGGGAGGTGTGCCTAGGAGCGATGAGGTGTACCTGGGAGCATGCAGAGGTGTACCTGGGAGTGTGAGAGGTGTACCTGGGAGTGTCGGAGGTGCACATGGAGAGTGGCAGGTACCTGGGAGTGTCGGAGGTGTACCTGGGAGTGTCAGAGGTACTTGGGAGTGCTGGTGTGTACCTGGGAGGTCAGGGGTGTAACTGGAGTGTCGGAGGTGAACTGGGAATGTCAGAGGTGTACCAGGGAGTGTCAGTGAGTACCTGTGAGTCTTAAAGGTGTACCTGGGAGTATCGGAGGTGTACCTGGGAATATCGGAGGTGTACCTGGAAATATCGGAGGTACCTGGGAATATCGGAGGTGTACCTGGGAGGTCAGAGGTGTACCTGGGAGTGTCGGAGGTAGCTGGGAGGTCACAGGAGCACTGGGATTGTGAGAGGCACTCAGTGCAGAGGTGTACCTGGGAGTGTCAGAGATGTACCTGGGAGGTCAGAGGTGTATCTGAGAAGTCGACGCACCGGGAGCAGCATACCAGGGAATGTCAGTGAGCACTGGGAGTGTCAGAGGTGTATCTGGGAGTGTCAGAGGTGTACCTGGGAGTATCAGAGGTGGACCTGGGAGGTCACAGGTGTACCTGGGAGGCCAAGGGTGTAACTGGAGTGTCGGAGGTATCTGGGAGGTCGGACGTGTACCAGGAGTGTGAGAGGTACCAGGGAATGCTCAGTGAGTACCTGGGAGGCCGGGAGGTGTACCTGGGAGAATCAGAGGTGTACCTGGGAGGTTCAGAGGTACCTGGGAATATCAGGTGTAACTGGGAAGTCGGAGGAACTGGGAATGTCAGAGGTACCAGGAGTGTCAGAGTACCTGGGAGTTCAAAGGGGTGTACCTGGGAACATCGGAGGGTGTACCTAGGAGTGTCAGAGGTGTACCTGGGAGTGTCGGAGGTGTAGCTGGGAGTGTCAGAGGTGTACCAGGGAGTGTCAGTCGAGTACCTGGGAGTGTCTGATGTGTACCTGAAAGTGTCACAGGAGTACCTGCGATTGTCAGAGGTGTACTTGGCAGTGTCAGAGGTGTACCTTGGAGTGTCAAGAGAGTACCTGCGATTGCTGAGAGGTGTACCTGGCAGTGTCAGAGGTGTACCTGGGAGGCCAGAGATGTACCTGGGAGTGTGGGTGGTGTATCTGGGAGCACGGACGTGTACCTAGGAGTGTCAGGAGGTGTACCTGGGAGTGTCAGAGGTACCTGAGAGTGTCAGCAGGAGTACCTGCGGATTGTCAGAGGTGTACCTGGCAGTGTCAGAGGTGTACCTGGGAGTGTCAGAGATGTACCTGGGAGGCTCAGTGGGTATCTGGGAGTATCGGACGTGTACCCAGGAGTGTCAGAGGTCTACCTGGGAGTGTCAGAGGTACCTGGGAGGCTCGTGTGGTGTAACTGGGAGTGTCGGAGGTGTAACTGGGAATGTCAGAGGTACCAGGAGTGTCAGTGGAGTACCTGTGAGTCTTAAAGGTGTACCTGGGAATATCGGAGGTGTACCGTGAATATCGGAGGTGTACCTGGGAATATCGGAGGTGTACCTGGGAGTGTCAGAGGTGTACCTGGGAGCGTCGGAGGTGTAGCTGGGTGTCACAGGAGTACCGGGATTGTGAGAGGTGTACCTGGCAGTGTCAGGTGTACCTGGGAGGTCAGAGATGTACCTGGGAGTGCAAAGGTGTATCTGGGAGGCCGGACGTGCACCTGGAAGTGTCAGAGGTGTACCAGGGAATGTCAGTGGAGTACCTGGGAGTGTCAGAGGTACCTTGGAGGTCAGGGTGTAGTTTGGAGGTCAGAGGTGTACCTGGTGAGTGTCAGAGGTAACCTGGGAGTGTCAGAGGTGTACCTGGAGGAGAAGTGTACCTGGGAGTGTCGGAGGTACCTGGGAGTGTCAGAGGTGTACCTGGCAGAGCCAGCGGTGTACCTGGGAGTGTCAGAGGTGTACCAGGGAATGTCAGTGAAGTACCTGGGAGGCCAAGGTGTACCTGGGAGTCCAAAGGTGTACCTGGGAGTGTCAGAGGTGTACCCGGGAGGTCAGAGGCCTGGGAGGCCAGAGGTGTACCTGGGAGTGTCGGAGGTGTACTTGCGAGTGTGAGAAGGTGTACCTGGGAGTGTCTGGGGTACCTGGGAGTGTTTGGGTGTACCTGGGAGTGCCTGAGGTGTACCTGGTGAGGTCAGAGTTGTACTTGGAGTGTCAGGGGTGTACCAGGGAGTGTCAGGTGAGCACCTGGGGTGTCAGGGGTGCATGTGGGAGTGTCGGAGGTGCACATGGAGTGTCAGACGTACCTGGCAGTGTCAGCGGTGTACCTGGGAGTGTCAGAGGTGCCTGGGAGTGTCAAAGGTGTACCTGGGAGTGTTAGAGGTGTATCAGGAGGACAGAGAGTACAGGAGTGTCAGAGGTGTACCTGGGAGGCTCAGAGGTGTACCTGGGAGTGCCTGAGGTGCCTAGGAGGTCTGAGGTGTACCTGGGAGGTCAGGGAGATCCAGGAGTGAAAGATGTACCTGGGAGTGTCAGAGGTGTACCAGGGAGTGTCTGAGGTGTACCTGGGAGTGCGGCGGTGTACCAGGGAGTGCAGAGGAATACCTAGAGGCCGAGGTGTACCTGTGAGTGTCAAAGGTGTACCTAGGAGCATCGGAGGTTTGCCTGGGAGGGTCGAGTACCTGGAGAGCCGGGAGGCGTGACCTGGGAGCAGTCAGAGGTGTACCTGAGTATCAGGAGGTGTACCTGGGGAGCCAGAGGAGTACCTGGGAGGCCTGAGGTGAACCTGGGAGTGCTCTGAGGTGCACTGGATTGTCAGGGGAGAAACCAGGAGTGAAAGAGGTACCTGGGAGTGTCAGAGGTGTACCAGGGAGGTTCTGAGGTACCTGGGAGGTCAGAGATGTACCAGGAGTGTCAGAGAATACCTAGGAGGCCAGAGGTGTAGCTGGGATTGCCAGAGGTACCTAAGAGTATCGGAGGTTTGCCTGGGAGAAGCTGGACAGGCCTGGTAGTGTCGGAGGTGTACTGGGAGGGAGAAGTGCACATGGAGTGTCGAAGGTGTACCTGGGAGTGTCGGAGGTGGCACCTGGGAGTGTCAGTGTATTTGGGAGGTCAGAGGTGTTCTTGGGAGTGTCAACGGTGTACCTGGGAGTGTCTGTTGTACCTGGGAGTGTAAGAGGTGTGCCTGGTCATAGGGGCACTTGGGAGTGTCAGAGGTGCAAGTTGGAGTGTCTGGAGGTGTACCTGGGAGAGTCCGACGTGTACCTGGCAGTGTTCGAGGTGTACCCGGCAGTGTCTGAGGCATACCTGGCAGTGTCTGAGGTGTAACTGGCAGTGTGAGCGTGGTACCTGGGAGGTCAGGCGGTGCTTCGGAGAGTAGAGGTGCATCAGGAGTGAAAGAGGAGTACCTAAGAGTGTCAGAGGTGTACCTGGAAGTGTCAGAGGTACCTGGAGTGTCAGAGGTGCACCTGGGAGTGTCAGAGGTGCACCTGGGAGGTCAGAGGTGTATTTGAGAGTGTCGGACGTGTACCTGGGAGTGTCAGGGGTGCACGAGGGAATGTCAGTGGAGTACCTGGAGTGTCAGAGGTGTACCTGGAGTGCTCAGAGGGACCTGGGAGGTCAAAGGTGTACCTGGGTGCCGAGGTGTACCTGGGAGTGTCAGAGATGTACCTGGGAGTGCCAGAGGTGTACCTGGGAGGTCGGACGAGTACCTGGGAGTGCCGGAGGCGGACCTGGGAGTGCAGAGGTGTACCTGATAGTATCAGTGGTGTACCTGGGAGTGTCAGAGGTGTACCTGGGAATGTCATGGCATACCAGGGAGAACAATGAAGCTACCTGGGAGTTCTGGGTACCTGGGAGCATCAGAGGCAACGGGAATACGGGAGGTACCTGGGAATATCGGAGGTACCTAGGAGTGTCAGAGGTGTCTCCTGGAGTGTCGGAGGTGTGGCCTGGGAGCATCACAGAGTACCTGCGGATTGTCAGAGGTGCACCTGGCAGTAACAGAGGTGTACCTGGGAGTGTCAGACATGTACCTGGGAGTGTCAGTGGTGTATCTGGGAGAATTGGACTTGTACTCAGGAGTGTCAGAGGTGTACCTGGGAGGTCAGAGGTGTACCTGGGAGGTCAGGTGTAACTGGGGAGGCCGGAGGTGTAATGGGAATGTCAGAGGTGTACCTGGGAATACGGGAGGTGTACCTGGGAGTGTCAGGAGGTACCTGGGAGGCTCGGAGGTGTACCTGGGAGTGTCGGAGTTGTACCTGGGAGAACTGGAGGTGAAGGGGAGAGCCACAGAGACTGGGGATTGTGGGAGAGGTATACCTGGCAGTGAAAGAGGTGTACCTGGGAGACGGAGGTGTACCTGGGAGGATGGTAAAACCAGGGAGTGTCAGTGAGTACCTGGGAGTCTCCAAAGGTGTACCTGGGAGCATCAGAGGTGTACCTGGAGCATCAGGAGGTGTACCGAATACGGGAGGTGTACCTGGGAACATCGGAGGTGCAAGATAGGAGTGTCAGAGGTGTACCTGGGTGCGTCAGAGGTGTACCTGGGAGTGTCAGAGAGATGTACCTGGGAGGTCAGAGGCACCTGGGAGTGTCGGATTTATACCTGGGAGCAACGGAGGCGACCTGGGAGTGTTTAGTGCACCTGATAGCATCAGGTGGTGTACCTGGGAGTGTCAAAGGTGTACCTGGGAATGTCATGGTACAACCAGGGAGGTCAATGAAGTACCTGGGAGTCTCAAAGGTGTACCTGGGAGCACGAGGTAAACCTGGGAACACGGAGGTACCTGGGAATATCGGGAGGTGTACCTAGGGAGGTCAGAGGTGTCCCTGGGAGGTCGGGAGGTGTACTTGGGAGTATCGAGAGCACTGCGATTGTCAGAGGTGTACCTGGCAGTGTCAGAGGTGTACCTGGGAGTGTCAGATATGTACCTGGGAGTGTAGGTGGTGAATCAGAGTGTCTGACCTTGTACCCAGGAGTGTCAGAGGTACCTGGGAGGTCAGAGGTGTACCTGGGAGTGTCAGGGTGTAACTGGGAGAGCCGGAGGGTAACTGAATGTCAGAGGTGTACCAGGAGGCTAGTGGGAGTACCTGGGAGTCTTTAAAGGTGTACCTGGGAGTACGGAGGTGTACCTGGGAACACCGGAGGTGTACCTGGGAATATCGGGAGGTGTACCTGGGAATATCGGAGGTGTACCTGGGAGTGTCAGAGGTGTACCTGGGAGAGTCGGAGGTGGAAGGAGGTCACAGGAGCACTGGGGATTGTGAGAGGTACCTGGCAGTGTCAGAGGTGTACCTGGGAGCATCAGAGGTGCACCTGGGAGGCCAGAGGAGTACCTGGGAGTGTCTGAGGTGAACCTGGGAGTGTCTGAGGTGTACCTGGATTGTCAGGGGAGAACCAGGAGTGAAAGAGGTGTACCTGGGAGTGTCAGAGGTGTACCAGGAGGCCAGAGGTGTACCTGGGAGTGTCGGAGCTGCACCTGGAGCATGGAGGTGACTGGGAGAAGCTGGGAGGTACCTGGGAGACAGAGGTACCTGGGAGCAGCAGAGGAGTACCTGGGAGGCCTGAGTAGAACTTGGGAGTGTCTGAGGTGGGATTGTCAGGGGAGAACCAGGGAGTGAAAGAGGTACCTGGGAGCCTGGGAGGTACCAGGGAGTGTCTGAGGTACCTGGGAGAGTCAGAGATGCATCAGGAGGTCAGAGGAATACCTAGAGTGTCAGAGGTGGAAGCTGGGATTGCCAGAGGTGTAACCTGAGTAGCATCGGAGGTTTGCCTGGGAGTGTTGGAGTTGCACCTGTTAGTGTCGGAGGTGTACTGGGAGTGTGTGGAGAAGTGCACATGGGAGTGTCGGGAGTGTACCTGGGAGAGTCGGAGGTGTACCTGGGAGTGTCAGAGTGTATTTGGGAGTGTCAGAGGTGTTTTGGGAGTGTCAGCGGTGTACCTGGGAGTGTCTAAGCTGCACCTCGAGTGTAAGAGGTGCCTGGAGGTTGCAGGGGCACTGGGAGAAGCCAGAGGTGCAAGCTGGGAGTGTCGGAGGTGCACGGAGGCTGACGTGACCAGGTCGAGGTGTACTCAGTGCCTGGAGGTGGCAGCAAGCTGAGGTGTAACTGGCAGTGAGTGGTACCTGGGAGGTCATGGTGCTCTCGGAGTAGTAGAGGCATCAGGAGTGACAGAGGAGCACCTAAGAGTGTCAGAGGTGCACCTGGAAGTGTCAGAGGTGCACCTGGGAGGTCAGAGGTGTACCTGGGAGGTTCAGAGGTACCTGGGAGTGTCAGAGGTGATTTGAGAGTGTCGGACGTGTACCTGGGAGGTCAGAGGTACGAGGGAATGTCAGTGAGTACCTGGGAGGTCAGAGGTACCTGGGAGGCCAGAGGTACCTGGGAGAGTCAAAGGTGTACCTGGGCAACAGAGGTGTACCTGGGAGGTGAGAGATGTACCTGAGTCAGAGGTGTACCTGGAGTGTCGAGAGCACTGGGAGAAGCCGAGGCGGACCTGGGAGATGTCAGAGGTGTACCTGATAGCATCAGTGGTGTACCTGGGAGTGTCAGAGGTGTACCTGGGAATGTCATGGCATACCAGGAGTGTCAATGAAGTACCTGGGAGTTCAAGAGGTAACTGGGAGTATCAGAGGTGTACCTGGGGAATATCGGAGGTGGGAATATCGGAGGTACCTACGAGTGTCAGAGGTGTCCCTGGGAGAATGGGAGGTGTACTGGGAGCATCACAGGAGTACCTGCGATTGTCAGAGGTGTACCTGGCAGTGTTCGAGGTACCGGGAGTGCCAGATATGTACCTGGGAGAGTTCAGTGGTGTATCTGGGAGTAAGTCGGACTGTACCCAGGAGTGTCAGAGAGGTACCTGGGAGTGTCAGAGGTGTACCTGGGAGTGTCAAAATGGGAGCAAGTTGGAGTAACTGGGAATGTCAGAGGTGTACCAGGGAGCAAGCTGGGGAGTACCTGGGAGTTTTAAAGGTGTACCTGGGAGTACGGAGGTGTTCCTGGGAATATCGGAGGTACCGGGAACACGGAGGGTACCTGGGAACATCGGAGGTGTACCTGGAGCACCAGAGGTACCTGGGAGGGAGGTGCGGGAGTGCACAGGAGACTGGGAGTGAGGCAACCGGTGTCAGAGGTACCTGGGAGGTCAGAGATGTACCTGGGAATGTCAGAGGTGTATCTGGGAGTGTCGGACTGCACCTGGGAGTGTCAGAGGTGTACCAGGAAATGCTGAGTGGGAGCACGAGTGTCAGAGGTGTACCTGGGAGTGTCAGAGGTGTGCCTGGAGTGTCATCAGGTGTGGCCTGGGAGGTCAGAGGTGTACCTAGCAGTGTCAGCGGTGTACCTGGGAGTGCAGCGGTGTACCTGGAAGAGTAGACGTGTATCAGGAGTGACAGAGGAGCACCTAGTAGTGTTAGAGGTGTACCTGGGAGGTGAGAAGTGTACCTGGGAGGTCCTGAGGTGCCTGGGAGTGTCAGAGATGTACCAGGGAGTGTCAGAGGAATACCTAGGAGTGTCAGAGGTGTAGCTGGGATTGCCAGAGGTGTACCTAAGAGTATCGGAGGTTTGCCTGGGAGTGTTGGAGTTGTACCTGGTAGTGTCGGAGGTGTACTTGGGAGTGTGAGAAGTGTACATGGGAGTGTCGAAGGTGTACCTGGGAGTGTCGGAGGTGTACCTGGGAGTGTCAGAGGTATTTGGGAGTGCCAGAGGTAACTTTGGGAGTGTCAGGTGTACCTGGGAGTGTCTGTTGTACCTGGAGTGCAAGAGGTGTGCCTGGGAGGCAAGGGCACTTGGGAGTGTCAGAGGTGCAAGTGGAGTGTCTGAGGTGTACCTGGGAGTGTTCGACGTGTACTGGCAGTGTCTGAGGTACCTGGCAGTCTGAGGTATACCTGGAGAAGCTGGAGGTGTAACTGGCAGTGTGAGCGGTGGTACCTGGGAGCAATGGTGCTCCTGAGTGTTAGAGGCATCAGGAGTGACAGAGAGCACCTAAGAGTGTCAGAGGTGTACCTGGAAGTGTCAGAGGTGTACCTGGGAGTGTCGAGGTACCTGGGAGGTCAGAGGTGTACCTGGGAGGTCAGAGGTGTATTTGAGAGTGTCGGATGTACCTGGGAGTTCAGAGGTGCACGAGGGAATGTCGTGAGTACCTGGGAGTGTCAGAGGTACCTGGGAGGTCAGAGGTGTACCTGGGAGGCCGGCAAAACCTGGGTGCGCAGGGGAGGTACCTGGGAGTTGGGAGATGTACCTGGGAGTGTCAGAGGTACCTGGGAGTGTCGGATTAATACTGGGAGTGTCGGAGGCGGACGGAGTGTCAGAGGTGTACCTGATAGTATCAGTGGTGTACCTGGGAGTGTCCGGAGGTGCAACATGGGAGGTAAGTAGGTGTACTGAGTGCCGGAGGTACCTGGGAGTGTCGGAGGTGTACCTGGGAGGCCAGAGGTGTACTTGGGAATGTCAGTGGTGTACCGGGAGTGTCAGGGGTGTACCAGGTAGTGTCAGTGAGTACCTGGGAGTGCCAGAGGTGTACCAGGAGTGTAAGAGGAATACCTAGGAGACTGGATTTTACCTGGGAGGCCGGAGTTGTACCTGGGATTGTCGGAGGCGGACCTGGGAGGCCAGAGGTGTACCTGGGAGCATCAGAGGTGACAAGGGGAGTGTCAGAGGAAAACTTAGAGTATCGGATTATTTGGGAGTGTCGGAGTTGCCTGGGATTAAGTCGGAGTGGGAGTTCAGAGGTACCTGGGAGCATCGAGGTGCACAATGGGAGTGTCAGAGGTGTACCTGGGAATGTCAGAGGTACCAGGAGTGTCAGTGAAGTACCTGGGAGTTCAAAGGTGTACCTGGGAGACGGGAGGCACGGGAATATCGGAGAGGTGCATTGAGAATATCGGAGGAGCTAGAGGTGTACCTGGGAGTCTCAGAGGTGAACCAGGTGTAAGAGAAGTACCTGGGAGTGTCAGAGGTGTACCTGGGAGTATCGGAGGTGTACCTGGAGCATCGGAGTGTACCTGGGAGCGTCAGTGTACCTGGGAGCATGAGAGGCATACCTGGGAGTGCCAGAGGTGACCTGGGAGCACAGGTGTAACTGGGAGTCCCTGGAGGTAACTGGGAATGTCAGAGGTGTACCAGGGAGTGTCAGTGAGCACCTGGGAGCCTCAAAGGTGTACCTGGGAGCATCAGAGGTGTACCTGGGAATATCGGTGGTGTACCTGAGAATACGGGAGGTTTACCTGGGAGGTCAGAGGCGTACCTGGGAGCAATGGGAGGATAGCTGGAGTGCTCAGGTGTACCTGGCAGTGTCTTGGAGGTGTACCTGGCAGTGTCTGTGGTGTACCTGGGAGTGTCAGCAGCCTGGGAGTATCAGGGTGTAACTGGGAGTGTCGGAGGTAACTGGGAATGTCAGAGGTGTACCAGGGAGTGTCAGTGGAGCACCTGGGAGTCTCAAAGGTGTACCTGGGAGTACCGGAGGTGTACCTGGGAATATCGGAGGTGTACCCAGGAGGTCAGGAGGTGTACCTGGGAGGCCGGAGGGTGGCTGGAGAGTCAGAGGTGTACCAGGAGTGTCAGTGGAGTACCTGGGAGTCTCAAAGGTGTACCTGTGAGTATCAGAGGTGTACCTGGGAATACTGGAGGTGTACCTGGGAATATCGGAGGTGTACCTGGAGGTCAGAGGTGTCCCTGGGAGTGTCGGAGGTATCTGAGAGTGTCAAGCAGGAGCACCTGCGATTGTCGGGAGGTGTACCTGGCAGTGTCAGGAGGTGTACCTGGTAGTGCCAGAGAGATGTACCTGGGAGTGTCAGTGGTGTATCTGGGAGTGCCGGACGTGTACCCAGGAGCATCAGAGGTGTACCTGGGAGGTCAGAGGTGTACCTGGGAGGCTGGGGGTAACTGGGAGTGTCGGAGGTGTAACTGGGAATGTCAGAGGTGTACCAGGAGCCAGTGGGAGTACCCAGAATTCTCAAAGGTGTACCTGGGAATATCGGAGGTGTACCTGGGAATACGGAGGTACCTGGGAACATCGAGGTACCTGGGAATATCGGAGGTGTACCTGGGAGTGTAAGAGGTGTACCTGGGAGTGTCGGAGGTGAAGCTGGGAGTGTCACAGGAGTACTGGGATTGTGAGAGGTACCTGGCAGTGTCAGAGGTGTACCTGGGAGTGTCAGAGATGTACCTGGGAGTGCTGGGAGGTATTCAGAGCAATGGACGTGCACCTGGGAGCAGAGGCAATTAGGAATGCAGGGGGAGTACTTGGGAGGTCAGAGGTGTACCTGGGAGAATCAGAGGTGTACCTGGGAGTGTCAGAGGTACCTGGGAGCATGAGGGGTGTAACTGGAGTGTCGGAGGTGTAACTGGGAATGTCAGAGGTGTACCAGGGAGGCTGCAGTGGAGTACCTGGGAGTTCAAAGGTGTACCTGGGAGACCGGAGGTACCTGGGAATATCGGAGTTGGTACCCAGGAGTGTCAGAGGTACCTGGGAGGCGGAGGGTAGCTGGGAGTGTCAGAGGTACCAGGAGCACAGGAGTACCTGGGAGTCTCAAAGGTGTACCTGGGAGCCAGAGGTGTACCTGGGAATATCGGAGGTACCTGGGAATATCGGAGGTGTACCTGGCAGTGTCAGAGGTGTACCTGGGAGTGTGGAGGTGTACTGAGAGTGTCACAGAGGCCTGCGATGGGAGGTACCTGGCAGTGTCAGAGGTGTACCTGGGAGGCAGAGATGTACCTGGGAGTGGTTGGGTGGTGTATCTGGGAGGTCGGACGTACCTAGGAGTGTCAGAGGTGTACCTGGGAGAGTGAGGTGTACCTGGGAGTGTCAGGTGAACCCGGAGTGTCGGAGGTGTAACTGGGAATGTCAGAGGTGTACCAGGAGTGTCAGTGGAGCCCTGAGTCTTAAAGGTGTACCTGGGAGCATCGGAGGTGTACCTGGGAATATCGGAGGTACCTGGGAATGGGAGGTGCACTGGGAGGTCAGAGGTACCTGGGAGTGCCGGAGGTGTAGCTGGGAGTGTCACAGGAGTACTGGGGATTAGGAGAGGTGGCCTGACAGTGTCAGAGGTGTACATGGGAGTGCCAGAGATGTACCTGGGAGTGCCAGAGGTGTATCTGGGAGGCCGGACGTGCACCTGGGAGTGCTGAGAGGTACCAGGGAATGCCAGTGGAGCACTGGGAGTGCCGAGGTACTGGGAGTGTCAGAGGTGTACTTGGAGTGTCAGAGGTGTAATGGGAGGTTGAGAGGTGTACCTGGCAGTGTCAGCGGTGTACCGGAAGTGTTAGACGTGTATCAGAGTGACAGAGGAGTACCTAGTTAGGAGGTGTACCTGGGAGTGTGAAAAGTGTACCTGGGAGTGTCTGGGTGTACCTGGGAGCCTCAGAGGTGTACCTGAGGTTGGGGTGTACCAGAATGTCAGTGAGTACCTGGGAGGTCAGAGGTGTACCTGGGAGTGTCAGAGGTACCTGGGAGGCTGGAGGTGTACCTGTGAGTGTGAGAGGTGTACCTGGGAAGTCGGAGGCACATGGGACTGTAAGTAGTACCTGGGAGTGTCGGAGGTGCCTGGGAGTGTCGGAGGGTACCTGGGAGTGTCGGAGGTAGCTGGGAGTGGCAGAGGTGTACCAGGAGGCTGGGGAGACCTGGGAGTCTCAAAGGTGTACCTGGGAGGCCAGAGGTGTACCTGGGAGCATCAGGGGTGTAACTGGGAGTGCCGGAGGTGTAACTGGGAATGTCAGAGAGGTGTACCAGGAGGTTGGAGTACCTGGGAGTCTCAAAGGTGTACCTGAGCATGGAGGTGCACCTGGGAATATCGGAGGTGTACCTAGGAGGTTGGGAGGTGTACCTGGAGTGTCGGAGGTGTAGCTGGGGAGGCCGAGGTGTACCAGGAGTGTCAGTGAGTACCTGGGAGTCTCCAAAGGTGTACCTGGGAGCATCAGAGGTGTACCTGGGAATACGGAGGTGTACTTGGGAATATCGGAGGTGTACCTAGGAGGTCAGAGGTGTTCCTGGGAGGCCGGAGGTGTACCTGAGAGTGTCACAGAGTACCTGATTGTCAGAGGTGTACCTGGCAGGTCAGAGGTGTACTGGGAGTGTCGAGAGATGTACCTGGGAGGCTGGGGTGTATCTGGGAGCAACGGACGTGCACCCAGGAGAGTGGGAGGTGTGGGAGCAAAGACAAATGTGGGAGGTCAGGTGTAACTGGGAGCATGTAGGTGTAACTGGGAATGACGGAGGTGTAACTGGGAATGTCAGAGGTGTAACAGAGTGTCAGGAGTAACTGGGAGTCTCAAAGGTGTACCTGGGAGTACGGGAGGTGTACCTGGGAACACGGAGGTGTACCAGGGAGTGTCAGAGGTGTACCTGGAGCAAGTCGGAGGTGAAGCTGGGAGTGTCAGAGGTGTACCAGGGAGTGTCAGTGGAGTACCCAGGAGTCTCGAAGGTGTACCTGGGAGTATCAGAGGGTACCTGGGAATACGGAGATGTACCTGGGAATATCGGAGGTGTACCTAGGAGTGCCAGAGGTGTCCTGGGAGTGCCGGAGGTGTACCTGAGAGTGTCACAGGAGTACCTGCGATTGTCAGAGGTGTACCTGGCAGTGTCAGAGGGTACCTGGGGTGTCAGAGATGTACCTGGGAGTGTCATGGTGTATCTGGGAGCAAGTCGGACGTACCCAGGAGTGTCAGAGGTGTACCTGGGAGTGTTAGAGGTGTACCTGGGAGTGTCAGGGGTGTAACTGTGAGTGTCGAGGTGCAACTGGGAAATGTCAGAGTGTACCAGGAATGTCAGGTGGAGTACCCTGAGTCTTAAAGTGTACCTGGAGCACGGGAGGTACCTGGGAATATCGGGAGGCACCTGAACACGGAGGTACCTGGGAGTGAGAGTTGTACCCAGGAGTGCTGGGAGGACCTGGGAGGCCGGAGGTGAGCTGGGAGGTCACAGGAGTACGGGGATTGTGAGAGGTGTACTGGCAGTGTCAGAGGTGTACTGGGATTGTCGAGAGATGTACCTGGGAGTGTCAGAGGCATATCTGGGAGTGAAATGGACGCACCTGGTAGAGCCAGAGGTGTACCAGGGAATGCCAGTGGAGTACTTGGGAGGTCAGAGGTACCTGGGAGTGTGGGAGGTGTACCTGGAGTGTCAGAGGTGTACCTAGAGTCAGAGGTGTACCTGGCAGTGTCAGCGGTGTACTTGGGAGGTTGCGGTGTACCTGGAGTGTTAGACGTGTATCAGGTGTGACAGAGGAGCACTAGTAGGTAGAGGTGTACCTGGGAGTGTGAAAGTGTACCTGGGAGTGTCTGGGGTGTACCTGGGAGTGCCAGAGGTGTACCTGGGAGTGTCAGGTGTACTAGGGAATGTCAGTGAGTACCTGGGAGGCCAGAGGTGGTACCTGGAGTGTCAGGAGGTGTACCTGGGAGGTCAGAGGTGTACCTGGGAGGTGAGAGGTACCTGGTGTCGGAGGTACATGGGAGGTAAGAAGGTACCTGGGAGGTCGGAGGTACCTGGGAGTGTCGGAGGTGTACCTGGGAGGCTCAGGAGGTGCACTTGGGAGTGTCTGAGGTGTACCTGGGAGTGTCAGGGTTGTACCAGGCAGTGTCAGTGAGTACCTGGGAGGCTGGAGAGGTGTACCAGGGAGTGTCAGAGAATACCTAGGAGCACGGGATTTTTACCTGGGAGTGTCCGGAGTTGTACCTGGGATTGTCGGAAGTGACCTGGGAGGCCAGAGGTGTACCTGGGAGCAGAGAGGTGCACATGGGAGGACAGAGGCCCTAGGAGACGGATTTTACTGGGAGGCCGGGAGTTGTACCTGGGATTGTCGGAGGCAGACCTGGGAGGCCACAGAGGTACCTGGGAGTATCAGAGGTGCACATGGGAGCAAGTCAGAGGTGCTTGGGAATGTCAAATGATATCAGGGAGTGTCAGTGAAGCAACCTGGGAGCTCAGCAAAGTTCTGGGAGATATCGGAGGTGTAACTGGGAATGGGAGGTGTACTTGGGAACACGGAGGTGAACCAGAGAGTGTCAGAGGTGTACCTGGGAGTCTCAGAGGTGAACCAGGGTGGAAGAGAAGTACCTGGGAGTGCAGAGGTACCTGGGAGGCTGGGAGGTGTACCTGGGAGACGGAGGTACTGGGAGCGTAGAGGTGTACGCGGAGTAAGTGAGAGAAGGCCTGGGAGGTCAGAGGTGTACCTGGGAGGTCAGGGGTAACTGGGAGTTCCGGAGTGTAACTGGGAATGCAGAGGGTACCAGGGAGTGTCAGGAGCACCTGGGAGTCTCAAAGGTAACATGGGAGTATCAGAGGTGTGACCTGGGAATACGGTGGCACCTGGGAATACGAGGCTTGGGAGTGTCAGAGGACTACCTGGGAGAGTCGGAGGCCTGCAGTGTCTGTGGTTTACCTGGCAGTGTCTGAGGTATACCTGGCAGTGCTCAAACCTGGGAGGAGAGCACCAGGGTGTTAGACGTGCATCAGGAGTAACTGAGGAGCACCAAGCAGGCAGAGGTGTACCTGGGAGGACAAGGTACCTGGGGAGTGTCTGGGGTACATGGGAGCAAGTAGGGTACCTGGGAGTGTCAGGGGTGTCCACGGCATGTCAGTGAGTACCTGGGAGGTCAGAGGTGTACCTGGGAGGTCAGAGGTGTACCTGGGAGTGTCAGAGGTGTACCTGGAGTGTCGGAGGTGTACAAATGGAGTGTAAGTAGTGTACCTGGGAGGCTGAGGTGTACCTGGGAGCAAGTCGGAGGTGTACCTGGGAGTGTCAGAGGTGTACTTGGTAGTGTCAGAGGTGTACCTGGGAGTGTCACGGTGTACCTGGGAGTGTCTGAGGTACGGGAGTGCCAAGGCAGGTGCCTGGGAGGTCAGAGGTGCACTTGGGAGCTGCAGAGGCACCTTGGAGGCCTGAGGTACCTGGGAGTGCCTGAGGTGCCTGGCAGTACCGAGGTACTCAGTGCCTGAGGTCCACCTGGCAGGTCAGTGTGTACCTGGGAGTGCAGAGGCCTGGGAGTGCCAGAGGTGTACCTGGGAGGTCAGAAGTGTACCTGGGAGGTAGTGTGTAACTGGGAGTCCCGGAGGTGTAACTGGGAATGTCAGAGGTACACAGGGAGTGTCAGTGAGTGCCTGGGAGTCTCAAAGGTGTCACCTGGGAGCATCAGAGGTAATTGGAATATCGGAGGTGTACCTGGGAATTTCTGGAGATGCACCTGGGAGGCCAGAGGTAATGGGACATCAGAGATGTGGCTGGGAGTGTCAGAGGTCTACCTGAAGCAAGCGGACGTGTACCTGGAGAGCATCAGAGGCATGAGGAAATGTCAGTGGAGTACCTGGGAGGCTGAGGAGGTGTACCTGGGAGTGCTGGTGAGGTACCTGGGAGAGTGGCAAAGGTACCTGAGAGCTGGTGAGGTGAACTTTGGAGTGTCAGAGGTACCGGAGGTACCTGGGAGGCCAGAGGTGTACCTGGGAGCTGGACTGTACCTGGGAGAAGCCGGAGGCGTGACCAAGGAGGTCAGAGGTGTACCTGGTAGTATCAGAGGTGCACCTGGAAGGTCAGGACGAGTACCTGGGAATGTCAGAGGTATACCAGGGAGGTCAATGAAGTACCTGGGTGTCTCAAAGGTGTACCTGGAGACGGGAGGTGTAACGGGAACATGAAGGTACTGGGAATATGTGAGGTACCAGAGAGTGTCAGAGTGTACCTGGGAGTCTCAGAGGTAACCAGAGAGCCAGAGAGTACCTGGGAGGCCAGGAGGTACCTGGGAGCACGGAGGGTACCTGGGAGTATCAGAGGTGTAATGGGAGGCAGAGGCATGGGAGTATCAGAGGTGTACCTGGGAGCTGGAGGTGTCTGGGAGGCCGGGTGAACTGGGAGTAAGCCGGGAGGTGTATTTGGGAGTAAGCCGGAGTGTACTTAGGAGGCCAGAGGTGTACTCAGGGAATGTCAGTGAGTACCTGGGAGTGCTCAGAGGTACCTGGGAGAATCAGAGAGTACCTGGGAGGCCAGAGGTACCTGGGAGTATCAGGGTGCAACAGATGTCTGGAGGTGTAACTGGGAATGTCAGAGGTGACCAGGAGTGTGGTTTCACACAGCCTCAAGGGTGTACCTGGGGAGACGGGAGGTGTACCTGGGAATATTGGAGGTGCACCTGGGAACACGGAGGCAAAACAGAGTGTCAGAGGTGTACCTGGGAGCTCTCTGAGGAAAACCAGGAGTGTCAGAGGAGATCTCGGAGTGTCAGAGAGGTACAAGGGTGAACATGGGAGATTTGAGATGTACCAGAATGGCGTCAGAGGTACCTGGGAGTATCAGAGGTGCACCTGGGAGTATCAGAGGTGTACAAGGAGGCTGGGGAGGTAAAAAATGAGAGACCGAGCCTGGAGAGTGGAGTACCTGGGATTGTCGGAGGCAGACATGGGAGTGTCAGAGGTGCACCTGGGAGTATCAGAGGTGTACATGGTGTCAGAGGTGTACCTGGGAATGTCAGAGGTATACCAGGGAGTGTCAGTGAAGTACCTGGGAGTCTCAAAGGTGTACCTGGGAGTATCAGAGGTGGCCTGGGAATATCGGTGGTGTACCTGGGAATATCGGAGGTTTACCTGGGAGTGTCAGAGGTGTACCTGGGAGTGTCGGAGGATAGTCAAGGGTGTCTGTGGTGTACCTGGCAGTGTTTGAGGTGTACCTGGCAGTGTCTGCGGTGTACCTGGGAGGAGAGCGGTACCAGGGGTGTTAGACGTAACAGGGAGTGACAGAGGAGCACCTAGAAAAGCTAGAGGTGTACCTGGAGTGTGACAAGTGTACCTGGGAGTGTCTGGGTGTACCAGAGTGCCAGAGGTACCTGGGAATGTTGAGGTACCTGGGAGGACAGAGGTGTACCTGGGAGGTCAGGGGTGTTCAGGAATGTCAGTGAGCACCTGGAATGAGGTGCCTGGGAGTGTCAGAGGCAAAATGGCAATATCAGATGTGGACCTTGGAGGTCAGAGGTGTACCCAAAAGCTCAAAGATGCACTAGGTAAGTAGGCACTGGAGTGTCAGAGGAAAATGGGAGTGTAAGAGAGCTGCACCTGAAACAAAGGTGTACCTGGGAGTGTCAGAAGAGGTGTACCTGGGAGCATGAGGTGTACCTGGCCACAAAAACCAACACAACACGAGTGTCGAGGTGCACCTGGAGTGTCTGAGGTGTGTAACCTGAGTGCAATGGCAGTGTACGAGGAGACCTGTGTACCAGGTGTAACTGGCATCATGCAGGCACGCACTAGCAACAGAGGTGTACCTGGAGTATCACAAGGTACCTGGGAGTGCCATGTACCTGGGAGCACAGGGTGTAACTGGGAGTTCCAGAGGTGTTCTGAATGCTCAGGTAATAAGGGAGGCTGGGGTGAGTACCTGGGAGTTTCAAAGGTGTACCTGGGAGGCCAGAGGTGTACCTGGGAATATCGGAGGTGTACTGGGAATATCGGGAGGTACTTGGAGTGTAAGAGGTACCTGGGAGCATCAGAGAGATGTGGCTGGGAGGCCAGGAGGTTCATTCGGGATTAAGCCCACGGGTACCTAGGAGTATCAGAGGTGCATGAGGAATAGCACGTAACTGAAACGAAGCACAACAG